>NC_084990.1:24783634-24801134 GCF_963691925.1 Scomber scombrus
AAGGAAGGAAGGAAGGAAGGAAGGAAGGAAGGAAGGAAGGAACAGACGGGGTCAATTTGACCCGGGAGGACGACACGAAGGTTAAAAACTTTCCTTTAAGCCTGAAAATCTTTAATCTATCTTCATGTGACTCAGAATTAACCAAAATTGAAATATTTCCACTTTCTACTAAATGTTTTTGTGCAGCTGATACATATGTTTTATGTTTTATTTAATACTACAGTTTATTCATCATTCACTGAAATCATTGTGTTCTCCAGTGTTATAAAACGTTGGAACATTTTATAGTGTGACTGTAAATACGTTAAACTCTGTCAACTAAAAGTGTAAAAACGTAATAAACTCTGTCTGCTTTTCTTCAATAAGGATTAATCACCAATTTATTAATGACTGATGAGGTGTTCACGAAGGATTTGAGGTTCCAAAATTATGTATATATAATAATTATGAGGAGATACTGTGAAATGCCCAAATATGAACAGTTAAGGCAATTATTTATTTTAGTACTATCTATCTATCTATCTATCTATCTATCTATCTATCTATCTATCTATCTATCTATCTATCTATCTATCTATCTATCTATCTATCTATCTATCTATCTATCTATCTATCCATCCATCCATCCATCCATCCATCCATCCATCCATCCATCCATCCATCCATCCATCCATCCATCCATCTATCTATCTATCTATCTATCTATCTATCTATCTATCCATCCATCCATCTATCTATCTATCTATCTATCTATCTATCTATCTATCTATCTATCTACTATTTACCTTGACGTTGTCTCAATTAATGCACAATCAGAGCTTTTGTAATTGCAGCTTTTGTCTCATTTCAGATCCACTTCCTGTCACGTTTCCCACCTGTGTGATTGTCTGCCCCGCCCCTAATGTGTTGCACCTGTGTCTCATTGTCTCCTGGTGTATTTAGTCTGTGTGTTCCCCTCCTTCGGTGCCAGATCTTCTTTACCTTTGTGAGAGTTCCAGCTTTTCTTGTATTGAGTTTCTAGTGTGTGCCGACCTTGCTTTGCCTATTACTTTACTTCTAGCCTGCAGGTTTTGTTACCTTTGCCGGTTGGACTGAATACCCGTACATCGACCTGTTCCCGATTAAACCTTTGAACTCTTCATTGCTTTGTGGCTCCATATCCAATTTGCGCTTGATATCATATTCATATTGTAAACCGGTATTATAACATCATTTTTATTTCCAATTTCAATGACTGATAATATCAAGCCTTAACTGTCAAATACTGCAAACAGGATAATGTCACCACGATTATGGATTCAAAGGTGTAATTTTTATATTACAACTCAAAATGTCTTCAAAGTGTAAATGGGACACAATCCAATTACTGAACATAAAGTTTTCTTGCTTTGGAGAACGGCAGGTTGGTTGCACGTGACTGATATGACAGGACTGCACCACTCATACATTTTGTTTGTACCGAAAATAAAATCGGTGAATGCGGCAAGTTCTATGAGTAAATCATTGGTGAGTGAATGTTGGTCTCCCTCCTTATGAGCAGGTTGGTACACTGCGTGGTAGTCCCTGCCATCCGTGTGTGAATGAATGAATGAGACATGTAGTGTAAAAGCGCTTTGAGTGGTCAAAAACACTAGAAAAGCACTTTATAAGTACAGTCCTTTTATCACAGGTTCATATTGATGAGCGAAGCTGTGTGCTGCATGAGTCGGAAGTGTCGCTGGACAGAACGACTATGGAAAGCCACTGAGCCAGAAGTGCATCGTCCACATCTTAAAGATCTCAGATACTATTTTGATGCACTAGTAAAGGAAACTCAGACTGATCACTTTGCTAATTTAATTTATTCTTCTTCTTCTTTTGACCCTACGTTAAATGGACTGGACCAACCTCCTCATCAGATGGAGACGAACCATTCACACACATTCATTCACCAGCCTTCAGGAGCAATTTGGGGTTAAGTATCTTGCCTAAGGACGCATCGATGTGTGGATTGTGTCACTGCTGACCTCTACATGACCATATTTCTCTATCAGTGCTTACCTACTTTTTTGATGAAGTAATGGCTATAAGGTTCAGTATTCATCCTATCTCATTCTGTTCTGGACTCCTTCTGACCTATCAGCTTATAAGATCTGATGGGTTTGATTAGGAAAAACCTTCGAAATGAAACCAGTAGAGTGTCAAAGTGCTATTGGTACATTAGGAACTGATTTATTAGCATGAAACTGTCACATACAATAAATGAGGGCTGAGTGAACATTCAGTAGAAACACATTTTAAGCTGCTTTATATTCATATTTCTTTCTCTGAAAACAGCAAAACAAAGACAAAACATTTGATTTCCCTGAGGTTTTCCTTTTACTCAGTTTATATAACTAAAAAACTGAATACTTTAAAAATAGCAATAACACATTTGAGCTGAATAATAAGTATATAGTCTATTAAAGGCAGTGAAGTAAAAATATATAAACTCATCAAACATCTGGACTGATTTTTAAATGAGTTCTTGACTCAACATTTATCCAGATGAGACCATAAAACTCTGGATTCATGAAAATCTGTAAGTTAAAAGTTACAGCTGTTCATATGAGAGATTAATGATGACTAAATATAATTATAAACAGATAATTATGTTACAAATGGTCCAATCAGATCTCCTTTCTCTCCTCCTCTCTTCTTCTAGTGGGCTTAATAAAGGTCTCACTACTTCCTGTTTTGGAGCGTTGGTGCTGGTGATGATTTTCTTCTTCAGAGGGTTTGTGTTTGTCCTCAGAGGTCCTACTCTGCTCCCTGAGCTCCTTCCTCTTCAGCCGGCTCTCTGGAAACACCGAGGTTACAATAATCCATCTCAACGTTCTCCTGTGGGTCTGACTTCTGCCCCCTGCTGGCCTGGAGAGACATGACAACACAGATCTGCATCACTCCTCTCTCTAGTTCAAGATAAACAGGCTGAATGCTTAATTTCAATCAGTCCTCTAAACAAACATGTTCAGTACCTTCAGGATGAAATAGACGGCTGTGGTGAACAACAGCAGAGTCACCAGCAGGAAGACGACCAGTCTGATGATGAAAACTGTTCTGTGAAATGTCTCATCTGGATCTGATGAGACACATTCAGTGATCACATTAGATCACATGACATCATGAGGACAACAGCTCCCATCAAACAGAAACTTTACTGATGTTAAATCTCCTAAAATCAGTGAAGTCTGAAGCAGCTTGTTGATTCAGCTCTTAGAGAATAAGTTCATCTGATCCTCTCTGTATGCTGATGATGTTCAACAAAAACCACTAATGTGTTCACAGCTGCTTTGAAAGAATGAATGAAAGTCTGCTGATTCTCTCCTTAAAGCTCCTGTCTGGTTAAAATGATTCAACTGATTGTTAACAGTCAACATCTTTACATGCAGTTAAATCAGATGTGATCCTGGTGAAGCTCTGAGTTCATCATGTAAAGCCCTGTTTATTATCATTATAGTGCTTATCTGGCTTCACTTTTACTTTCCACTACAACACAGTTGTTATGGTTGAATAATGTTAAAGAAGCCGGGAAGGAAAAAGTTTACAGCTCCTTCATCAGACTGTGACTCAGCTCTCTGTAGGTCGCTGGGTCGCTCCTGCTGCCTCATGACTTTTTATCAAATATGGAAACAAAGTCAGTGTGACGTCTCAGTTGGACTGAGCTTCACACTCTGCTTCAGCTTACCTGTGACAGTGAGAGAGAGCAGACGGCTCTCAGAGGAGAAGTTATGAGAAAAAACATAGACGCCATAAACACAGCTGTAGTTTCCTTGGTGGGCGGGGTCTGCAGCAGGAAACAGGAAGTCAGCTGAGTGATTGACAGCTGGCTGGGTGTAGTTGTATGTTGTGTTGGAGGAGGTGAAGGTGAGCTGGAAGGAGCCTCCTGGGTACTGAGGCTGGACGGAGCAACTGATGTTGAAGCTGGAGCCCTGGAGCACCTGAAACCCCTGCTGCTGGGCCCCGGAGACCCCGTCCATGGTAGGAGACACAGAGATGATTGGCTGAAGCAGCAGGTCTGTAAATAGAGAGAGATGATTGGCTGAAGCAGCAGGTCTGTAAATACAGAGAGATGATTGGCTGAAGCAGCTTTTTATGGGGGTTTGAATCAATGAGCCTCCAGGAACAAGCTAACTTCTCTACCCTTTACGATGCTGTCATCTTGGATAAGTTTACAGTTCAGTCCAATGGAAACCACCAACTATCACTGTGACAGAGGAAGGGCAATATTACTGTCAGAGATGATGTCACTGATGGACTTACCTGAGCAGATGATCTCCAAGATGGAGGAAGAGGAATCTGATGATGCACATTCCCTCAGTGCATATCCAGACTGAACACAGTCAGAACTGATCCACCATACAGATCTATCTAAGGAATTATTTCTGCTTCTTGTTGAAACAGCAGAGCCACAGTCCAGATCTGAGCAGGCTACTGCTGCTTCCTTCAGGGTCCAGTCAGAGTCATCCACTGGTCTCCACGCTGTTCGTTTCACCTCCAGTCTACCTGCACAGCGACTGGCTCCTCCCACCAACCTGTAAGGCTCTGAACAGAAACAAGAGAGTCATCAGTAAAAGAATAAACTGAGTTTCATTAGAACAGAAATGAAGACAAATCAAAGCTGCAGCTCCTCTTCTACCTGAGCAGGTGAGTCCAACAGCTTTACCAGGTGAGCAGGTTCTTATAGTTGAGTTGGATCGTTCACAGTCCAGGAGAGCAGACTCATTGCCTCCACACTGGAACTTTTCGGTCCACATTGGAGCCTCCACTTCTCCATAGAGCGCCCCCTGGAGGACTAAAGGAGCCCCACAGCCAAGATCCCTACAGACCACCTCTGCATCCTGCTGGTCAAAGTCAGCTTCACACACTGAGGACCACGACTGCTCAGACTTCACCTCCAGTCTGCCTGAACACAGACTAGTCCCATTCACCAGCCTGACAGAGTCTGGATAGAGAGAGGACCATCATTAGTTTTGGGAATATTTAACTGCAACATTCATACCAATAAAGCTTTTTCTGAATTTGAAAGTCTGTTATTAGGTAGTCACGCCCCTCATAACTCTGTTCACAGTAGAATAATGGATGAAGCTACAGCTAATCTGAATTAGACTATTTAACTGCAACATTCGTACCAATACAGATTATTAATTAAGTTGAAAAAAACTTACACAGAGAGTCTGGCAACATCTTATGGTATCATGAGGAATGACACAGCGATAAACAGCAGTTCATGATCTTCTGCTGATTTTTTCTGTCAGATTATTACTAAAAGCTCAAACTACAGCCAACTGTAGTTGTTACTGCTGGTCTGAGTTCATCATATAATCACGTTAACGCTGTAAGTTATTGTGAATGCCTTGAATGCCTGCAGAGTGGGCCGAAAGAAAGACATGAATTACAGATTGACCCTAGAGCCATGACGGGACCCTGAACCAGGAAGGTGGAGGCAAGCTTTGCCAGCAGCGGTGTGAGCAATGGTGAAGCTAGATCAGTGTAGGTGGGAGTTTCTTTTACTGATGGCTGCTTTAAGAACTCCACATGATGTGCGCCAGGATCTTGTGATAACTGTGGAGGATCCTCGAGGTGATCTGGAGAAGAGGGAAGGTAGTCTAACAGTGGAGAGGGCTGAATCTTTGGGTTCAAAAGCTCAAAGTGACATCAGCAGTGATACCGATAACTTTCAATATTGTTGTTCCACACCTGATGTTGTAACTCAGAAAAACTCCTCTATCAACACCTCAGTTCAGAGAGGGAGTCCTGATGGTCCTGGGGAGCATTAACCACATAGGAGTGGTCACTGATCACAGAGGTGTAGGAACATCACAGACACATCTCTACTTTTTATCTGGACCTTGCTAATGCCTGTGGCTTTATACCAAACAAGCTGATGGAAACATGGACTCCTGGTATTACTTTAAGCTGAGCTGACACGGGGGGAGTAACTCCTGAACTACTATACTCAAAGCTAGTGAATAACATTGATCTTTCATCCTCAGAACATTGATTGTTTCTTTAAGTCACAAAGGGAAAGACTAACAATTTGAAGGTGAAGCCAGGAAACCATCTGAGGGCAGCATCATGTGGCCACAGGGGAAACACTGAGAGTCTCCTTCCTATAAACTGAGCAGGAAACATCCTGTATAGTCCTGTCTGAAGAAATGAGGGCAACACTTCAGCCTATATAACTGAGATTGAATGCTGTCAAAGAGAAAAGTTGAAGCCTATGCCGCTCACTTTGACTTCATGGAGGAAGCCGTCATCTCACAGTGGCACACTAACCCAATGTGAGCCACCTGCAAGAAGATAATGATTGTTTGAAAGCCAAAGTGGACTCTGTGTTGAACTGCTCATGCTGCAGCAATATCAGAGTTTTTGGAGCATCAGAATAAAAACATTTTAAAAAACAGGCCAGCGAGAGATGGAGTTAGTGGACAGGCTGCTGGTGGAAGCAGTACACCTCAGAAGTAGACAGGGCATGTTGAAGGCTACAGTCTCAAATAGTGAGAGTCCTCTACACTTGATACAAGTATCAAGACATCTTGTACCTTTCATAGCTTCCTCCATCAACACCTGAAGTGACAGCCTGGTTTAAGGTGTATTTTCTTATGCAATAGACTAATATGCAGTACTTCCCAGCAACAAGACGACTACATATCTAACTGCAACAATCCAAAATTTAGGCGAAGCTCAACATCTTTAAAAACTTTGATTGTGACATCAGTGGATCAGTGAGGTTCTAACATGTATCACTGTTTGATGGTGATGGACTCTTTGCTTACCTAAGCTGCTGTTGGCACAGATGTTTATGATGAGGTCATTCACAATGCGCTCGAGTCCATTGAAGTCATCGACCATGTACACATGTGCAGGATTTGCTGTGATTTCCAACAGCTGTGACTTGTCAGCATCCTTAACACCTGAGAAAACAACTGTACAGTTAAAACTGATTCAAAATGAAACTCAAAACAAAAGAATCTAAATTGTGGGTAAAATATTATTTAAAGTGGTTTTCTGCTCCTTAAACTGAACTTTAATTGACAGAGCATGCTGATGGTTGTGCATTTTAAATCCCATTAACTAGAAATCATACTTTACAGCATTGCTGACCATCTGCCAAAGCATAGCAGGTGCCATTGGTTTTAGTTCATTGTAGCTAAAACATAATTACATTGATTTAACAACTTAAAGCTACTCTTACCTTTCTTGCACTTCACACATTTGAAAAAACTTGAAGAGCAACAACCTCCTCCCTCCTATGCCCCCCCCCCCTTCCCCCTCCGCCTCCGCAAATGATTAAATGCAGCTGTGTATGTGTAGTTTATGAACATTTTAAGTATATTTTGAAGACTATTATGGGTGGACTTCATTAATCTATGTATAGAATTACAGTTCTATTATTCTGGGTGCTGGGATGCAGGAACATCTATTTTTGTTACTTTTGACAGTGAACAATACAAAATGTAAGGTTGTTAACAGTGCATTTCCAAATATCCCTCCAGAAATGTGCTTGGATGTTCAGTACCAGTCAAAAATGTAGACACACATTCCCATTCACTTAAAGATTCAGTGTGTCCAAACCTCTGACTGCTGCTGTACAGAAATCAGCAAATAAATTCAGATTGAAAGTTGTTGTTTTTTGACTAACATGTATAATATGTACATGTGATAGCTGGTAATACGATTTTTAAAATTTGGAATACAACATCAGGTCAGTAATGGACCAGGCTTAATGTGACTTCAGTGTTTTTCCTGCCTCCTGTGGACTTGTGAAAACATTTGCTGCAGGTTTGATTCAGTGAAAGTCAAAACTAAGATACTCTGCAGATTAAGTGGCCTACAAACTTGAAAAAGGTTAAAATGGCCATACCAATAGCGTAGATCTCAATGCCGCTGTCTCTCAGGTGATCTGATGCAAGGGATACGTTGTCCTGAGATTTTCCATCAGTAATCAGGATAATGATTTTTTGTGAGTCTGCACGCATTCCCACATTGGGTTTAAAGTTGTAATGGAGGACGAGCTGCAGAGCGATTCCTGTATGACAGTAATAAAGAGACTTTAAAAGGTACAGAGTGGAAAAGCTGACTGTTGCAAAGACTGTTAGCTGACTGATGGAGCAAATCCACAACCTTGTTAAAAACTATCTGAGTCTATGATAAAAAACAAACAACTAAAGCTATGAACCTGTGGAAGAGAGAAGTTAACTACGACTCCCAAGATGCATTTCAGTCAGAAGCATCCAATCACTGAGCTTCAAATTCTTTAGTGAGATCCTCATTAAAATGTTTAATGTTATTACATTATCATAATTATTGTAATCACTATCATTATAACAGCACCAGCAATCTTTGATTCATAATATTACACCATGGTGCGATACAAACACCTAATATCATAATAGTAATAACCATAGTATTATAATTATTCATTTATATTTATTAATTATTAATATTAGGAGAGCAACAATAGTACAAATTACTATTATCATCCATCTAATTTTCATCATAAACCTACTAAAACAGTTTTTACTCATTTAATCTGAAGTCTCTGTTCTGAAGATGTTTTATATGTGGATGTAATCAGAGCCTCTGCCTCAGTCCCTCAGTGTAAAGCTGGTGTGGATCAGCCTGATGTTAAATCACCTGTCATGGTGTTTCCTCCTTTGTATGGCAGTTTGGTTATGGCCTCCAGCAGGGATTGATTAGTCTGGTGGGTGTTCAGCTCCCATTCGGTCTTTGGGTCTCCACTGAACTGAACCAGACCTGCAGAAAACACACAGAAATGTGTAACACTGACACACTGACACAGCCTTTGTTTTTTTTTTGTTTTTTTTTAAACACTTTATTTGTAATTTTCTATTAACATATAAAACAATCATATTCTCTGTATTACAAATAACTATAACAAACAGTCCCGACAATAGACAGAGACATTTCAAACCCAAAATCAACGTGACAAACTAGTCATAGACAATAGACAGGCAAAGACAAGAAAAAAAAAAAAAAAAAAAAAAAAACACAAACAAAAAAACAACAACAAGTGCACTTAATACTTCTTATTACAGAATTTGTTCAAGGGCAGATGTAAAGATTCAGAGTTCCAGTTCCAGACCAGGTAAATTGTTCACATAAGTTATTAGAGAGTCCCAGGTTTTGTGGAATCTGTTGATGGAACCATTGAGAGTACATCTGATCTTTTCCAGTTTAAGGTTCTGCATAACGTCCCGAATCCAGTGGTGATGAGATGGAGGAGTAGCAGCCTTCCATTTGAATAAAATCAAGCGTTTAGCTAATAAGGAGGAAAAGGCAATGACCCTCTGTAAATGAGCAGGGGGAACAGATCCCGTTGGGTCAGAAAACAAACCAAAAACAGCAACCAACGGAGAAGGTGAGATGTGATAAGCATAAGCGTTAGAAATTACTTCAAAAAAGGATGACCAGAAGGGGACAAGTTTTGGACAAGACCAGAACATATGATAAGAAGTAGCTGGGGTCTGTTTACATCTGTCACATAGTGGGTCTACATTCGGAAATATTCTTGCTAATTTAGCTTTTGAGAAGTGTAACCTATGCAAAACTTTAAACTGTATTAAAGCATGTCTAGAGCAGATGGAAGAAGAGTGTACCCTAGTAAGGGCCATATCCCATACCTCGTTGGACATCTGAGCCCCCAAGTCATTTTCCCATTGCTCTCGTATATGTGAAATAGAGTGGTTGCAGCAATCCATAATATGGGAATAAATAAATGATATTCTGCTTTTGTTCAGCATGTTAACCCTTAATAGGGAATCCAAACAGGAAGAAGGGGGAAGAGTAGGAAAATTAGCAAACTTTTTACGAGTAAAATCTCTAATCTGCAAGTATCGCCAAAAATGATTATTGGTCAGACCAAATTTTCTGGATAGCTGTTCAAAGCTAGCAAAAGTGTTGTTAACATACAAGTCTTCAATACTATGAATACCCTTATTATACCAAATTTTGAAGCCATTGTCCAATAAAGATGGCTGAAAAAGGTGATTATGTATTATTGGAGAGTGAATAGAAATACTCTGAATACCCAGACATCTTTTGAACTGGTTCACGATACGTAAGGATTGAGTTACAATTATATTATCTTTAATATTGTTAACTAGTGGTGGTAAGGGAGCACAAAGTAAGGCAGGGAGTGAATGTGGGCTGCTTGTGATCTTTTCAATCTGGAGCCATGCGGGGATCTTATCATTCCAATCTTTTAACCACAGAGAAATGGCATTAAGATTTGCAGCCCAATAATACGTACGCAGATTTGGAAGTGAAAGCCCACCTACACCTTTTGGTCTTTCCATAAATTCTTTTCTTATGCGAGCTGGTTTATTATTCCATATAAAGGAAGAAATAATTTGATTAAATGCCTTGAAAAAAGATTGTGGTATGAAAACAGGCAACGCCTGAAACAAATATAAAAACTTTGGCACAATAGTCATCTTTACAGAATTTGTTCTCCCGATGAGAGAAAGAGGCAAAATAGACCATCTTTTAATATCTTGTTTACACTGTTCCAGTAGAGGAGTGAAGTTACTTTTAAATAGACTGTAATAGGATTTGGTGACCTTTACACCTAGATATGTGAAGGACTCGGCGGACAACTTAAATGGCAGGTTAGGATATTCTCCAGCATTATCACTAATGGGGAAGTATTCGCTTTTATTAAAATTTAGTTTATATCCAGATATATTTCCAAATTCCTGCAAGATTCTAAGGATTTCAGGGGTAGATGTAATAGGGTTGGTAACATATAATAATAAATCGTCTGCATAAAGCGAGACAGTGTGAGTTAGGTCACCACGTGAAATACCTTGTATAATATCATTGCATCTGACAGCTATAGCGAGTGGTTCTATAGCTAGAACGAAAAGCAACGGACTCACTGGATCCCCTTGTTTCGTCCCTCTGTGAAGAGGAAAGTACTCTGATGAGATACCATTGGTATAAACTGAGGCAGTAGGATCAGTGTAAATGAGCTTGATAAGTTGAATGAAACTAGGGCCAAAACCAAATCTGCTAAGTGTATAAAAAAGATAATTCCACTCGACCCGATCAAACGCCTTTTCGGCATCAAGCGATATTACTGCTTCTTGAGATGGAGTGTTAGATTCAGTGTAAATGATATTAAACAATCGTCTCAGGTTAAAATATGATTGTCTGCCCTGGACAAATCCAGTCTGGTCCTCCGAGATGATATGAGGAAGAATTGTCTCAAGCCGGAGTGCAATGACCTTTGAGAACACTTTACCATCACAGTTTGTCAAGTTAATCAGTCTGTAAGAAGAGCAGTCACAAGGGTCCTTATTCTTCTTTAATAACAGTGTAATAGATGCCTGGCGAAGAGTAGGCGGAAGAATATTATTCTCCAGTGCTTCTACATAAACTGAGAGAAGAAGAGGGGCAAGTTTATCTTTGAATTTTTTATAAAAATCAGTTGGAAACCCATCCGGGCCAGGGGCTTTTCCACTCTGAAGGGACATTATAGCATTATTAATTTCCACCAGCGTCAGATTTTCTTCCAATCTCTCTTTAGAGTCAGAGTCAATTGTAGGAATATTCAGATTAGAAAAAAAAAAGTCAAATTGGCTGTGATCCGATGTTGAGTCTGAAGAATATAATTTAGAGTAGAACTCTTTAAAGCAGTTGTTAATAGCCTGATGATCTTCTGTTGAGGAGCCATCAGGTAGCATAATTTGCGAAATATTACGGGATGCTGCTTTTTGACGAAGTTGACTGGCTAATAATTTGGATGGTTTATCCCCCTCTTCATAAAATCTGCTACGGGATTTAAGAATGAGCCTCTCTGCTTGAGTGGTAGTTAAGAGATCAATTTCAGTTTGTATGCCTACTCTCCTCTTAATCAAATCAGGGGTCGGAGAACCAGCTATGAGTCCGTCCAGAGCCTTAACTTCTGAAGATAACTCCTCAATTTTCTTATATTTCATTTTCCTAATATGAGCAGAACGAGAAATAATCTGCCCTCTGAGATATGCTTTGAGTGTCTCCCAGAGAGTCGAGGCTGAAATGTTATCAGTTCTGTTTACCTGCAGAAAGAAATCTATCTGTTCTGCAATGAACTTTACAAAATCTGAATCGGCCAGCAGGAGTGTATCAAGTTGCCATGTCCGTTTTGTCCTCTGAATTGGAAGAGTTACTTTAATACTCACTGGGGCATGGTCAGAAATAATAATTGGGTCATATTTACAATCTGTAATAACATTCAACAAGTAGGGGTCAACCAAAAAAAAATCTATCCTGGAAAATGACTTATGTACATTAGAGTAATACGAATACTCCCGTTTAGTGGGATGCTTAAATCTCCATGGATCTATTAATTTATGTATATCTATGAACGATTTAATTGTTTGCACCGATTTAGATGGTCTTGGTACAGATTGAGAAGAGCGATCCCAAGTGGAATCCATCACCAGGTTGTAATCCCCAGACATAATTAAATGATGACTATCCAGATTAGGGATGGAGTTTAGCATCTTTTTAAAAAAAATGGTCATCATCAAAATTCGGGCCGTAGATATTAACCAATACTAGGCGAAGTTGAAACAGCTCTCCTACAACCATCACATATCTGCCATTTGGGTCCAAGATAGTGTTTGATACAATGAAGGGAATCTTTTTGTGAATGAGTATAGCTACTCCTCTACCTTTACAGTTAAATTGTGAATGAAACATTTGCCCTACCCATTCTTTATGAATTTTTGACTGGTCTTGATTTGGAAGGTGGGTTTCCTGTAGAAAGGCAATACCAACCCCAAGGTGTTGCAAATGAGAGAGGACCCTTTTTCTTTTAACTGCCTGATTTAGACCCTTAACATTCCAGCTTATAATTTTCATGTCACCTTTACCTGGGACAAAATATGAATTACTCTGTGCCATTAGAACTACTCGTTTCAAAAATAGCAGTGTCTACCCCTTTTAGATGATAAAAAACCCAAGTAAGTGCACAAACTGTATACAAAACAAATAAGACATCATAACTACTACATATAACACATAAACAAGCCTTAAGAAGGCTACCCCCCCCAAACAACGTCAAACTGTTGCAAACCTGCATTTGCATGCTACCCGCAATAATGAGTATACATTTCTCAACCATTAATGAACCTCTCAAACAATATTATTAAATGACCTGCGATATCCTTTCACCCTGTTGAAACCATGATATCTATAGGCCTACAGCCTTTGTTTTTAAATGATAATGAGAATATCAACGATGATAATTTGACATGTGCATTTGTTTATAACTATTATTCTTCTTATTATCTTGATAACATCATGGTTGCCCCAACACTCACCAACAGACGTTGCATGTCTGTACTAATTAGCATTCGTATAGAGGGACCAAAAGACTTAGAGAACCATTCCAGCAGTTCAGTCCAGTAGGAGAAACAAATGAAGCTTAGCGAAAGTTCAGACAGGAAGACCATCTGTTTGTGAGCTCACGTCATAGTTTTATTTCTCCTTCTTTAGTCATTCTGATCCTTCTCACAGCTCATACTGATCTCCGTCAAAGCTCATAATTTCCTTGCTGTTATTTCTCGAGCATCAATTGACACGTAAGCTGTTCACATCAGCTGGTCAAGTCTAACCAATAGCACGGTGACACACCTTCATGGTCAGCCTATCATATTGCAGCTGTCTTTATAAATGTTCTCCCTCTCTGCTCAGGTGCTCTCTTGATGCTGTTTTTGTGCGACCCATCACCACCCAGTCTTCAGATTCCTCAATGCAACACTTTAACCTCATCAGCTGATCAGTCTCAGCAGAGTCAGATTGACATTGTTTGTCTCTGTGCTCTCTCTCCTCTCAACCCAACCGGTCGAGGCAGATGACCGCCCACCTAGAGCCCGGTTCTGCCTGAGGTTTCTTCCCGAATAGGAGAGTTTTTCCTTGCCACTGTCGCCAAGTGCTTCCTCATGTGGGATTGTTGGGTCTTTTTCTAAATTAATCAATGAATACAGTCTAGTCCTGCTCCACTTGAAAAGTTCCTTAAGATGACTTTGTTGTGATTTGGCCCGAGATTGATTGATCGAAGTCATCAGCCACCACCAGTATCTGGACTCCATGGGGGTTTCTATCATGCTGCTGCTCAGGACTGAAGTCCTTCGATTCCAAAATTCTCCCTGCAGAGTCCAAGCGCCAAAGACCTTGACAATACCTAATCATTCATTTCATCTGCAGAATAAACATTCTTTAACTTCATTCTCTGGTCTCTGCTAATTGAAATAGTCTGATAATAACCCCGAGTCTACTGTCTGACTCTGCATGTTAGTCAGTCCCCATCTGCACTGCATAAAGAAAGCTAAATGTTGTCACACAGAACTCAAATTAAATATTAATACAGTTAATTATTGTAATGCTTCCAGTTTTATCACTGATAACATATAAAACAGATTGGTGGGAAAAGGCCATGCCTTTCATTAGAGTAACTTTACAGTGTGAGTATACGGCTATTTCTCCGAGGCAATAGACGATGGATCTGGAGTTGGAGCGTAGCAGTAATGATGTGGATGAACCAACAAGTTGTACATCCTCCCTAACTAGAACTTGTTGTTCAGATATTCGGTATTCTTCAAAGAGTCTGTGCAGTCACAACATCTGTCCTGCTAACTGATCCAACATGGACCTACACAGAAGGAATATACAGTATATCTCCACATGGAAATAAGAGTCCTGATAAAAGACTGTTTAAAAGCTGAATAATAACTACCATGAATTACTCATGTATGCTTTGGTGGGTGAAACACTGATCCTTAATGTAGGTGAATCACATAAAAATGTTACTAAAATATTTCTGCATGTTTTTAGAGATAATTGGTACTAACAGAGGCTCTATGCAGATTGTGGTTATTCTTCTTAAACATGTAAAACCGCTGCTATGCTCCTTTTATCCTCACATCAGCCATTCCCTTCACTTGCTATCATGTTATTTTGCAGCTTTTACGCTAATTTTGAACAAAGGACCTGCACCTGTATTTGAATATTTTCACATCATGATGTAAACATTTTAGTATTTTGAACCCGTTACACAAACAGTAGTAGTTATAGCAGCAGGAGCAGTGGTGTGAACTGTAGTAGTAGTAAAATATTACCAATCTGGACTTTGTCAGGGCCGATGTCGACGATGTTGACTATCTTTCTCAGAAAGGACCTTAAGGTCTGAAAGTTTAATCTACCAATGCTCCAAGATCCGTCTACCAACATCACGATGTCGGCCTTACTGTCACACTGAGAACCTGAAGGAGAGCAAAGGATTATGGGAAACAACACAGGAGACCACATGTTGAAGCTAAGGCTGTGTCTGAGTGTCTGTAAACTGAGTTTAAATGTATCCAATATGTAAATCCCTCAAATGTTCCACAATGGAACAACAAAGTAGTGTTCATGTTGCGTACACTACTTCCTGAAAGCAATCCCCCAAATCCATGGATCATATTTTATAGACACAGAATTAGTGGCGAGTAACTCTGCAGCTGACTGGATGACATAAAAGTGATGATGATCAGTGAGTGTCTGAAATTTGGGATTTCTGATCAGTATTGAATACATTTTGTATATTAATGAGTAATTAATGAGTGAATGAAGGAGGGAGTCATTAGTTTTGAGACTATTAGTACATAAACCAAACTCCATCCATTCTAGATGCTGATCCTCCTGGAGGATCCAGAAGTGTTCCCAGGCCAGATGAGGTTTATATTATCCCTGCAGTGGGTTCTACTGTGGAGTCTCCTACCAGTTGGACATGCCCATTCCCATCTCTTTCTCTCTTTTTACCTGGTGATTGGTGTTTACCTTCAGTCTGGAGTCCTGGAAAGAAAATCAGAAAATTCAAATGTAGATTGGAGCAGAGCAGTGAACTGAACAGACCCAGGACCGAAAGTGGGAGACTCTACAAGAGAGAGACAGCAAGCTAGATGTTTAAATACAAAGTGTTTATTCTGGTCTGAATTTATACTGGGAATAATTTCACACATTGACTTTACACAGTCCAGCCATGAACCAGCTCTTATCCTGGGCTTGTTTAACAGCTCTGTGGAGCTCAGCCAGTCTTTGTTCTTTCATGTGTTCATGTTAATAATCATCTGTTCATTCATTCATTCATCAGAGTCCATCAGTAGGAAGTCCACTCTCACTTTCATCTTCATTAGCTAACTTCTTGTTTTTGTGTATGTTCCCCAATATGATGCTCTACAACCCAAACATGACCCACAGTCACATGCATGTTAACGGTTGTGTGTGTGTATGTGTGTGTGTGTGTGTGTGT
Source organism: Scomber scombrus (assembly GCF_963691925.1). Classification (NCBI taxonomy): domain Eukaryota; kingdom Metazoa; phylum Chordata; class Actinopteri; order Scombriformes; family Scombridae; genus Scomber; species Scomber scombrus. The sequence continues at coordinate 24,799,956 of NC_084990.1, forward strand.
GTGTGTGTGTGTGTGTGTGTGTGTGTGTGTGTGTGTGTGTGTGTGTGTGTGTGTGTGTGTGTGTGTGTTGGGCGTGGGGTTGAGTATTTTGTATATGACCAAAAATAAAATAAGAAGTCAAATAAAATAAAATAAAAGACGGTAACAATAAACAAACAACATTATATAAAAGCAAGTCTGCAGAAATGAGTTTTAAGAAATGATTAAAAAGAAGTTACTATACACATTTAACTGTCCTGTAGCTCCTGATGCTCTCATGTAAATGTTTACTGGGCTACACAATAATATGGAAGTTCTTTAATGTCTGATTAAGCCAACAAAAATAATACATCAAATTATTAAAAATGTTAAATTTAAAATTCAAACATGATGAGGAAACAGGTCAAACTTCCATAATAATAAAAACATTAGTAAAATAATAAAAAGTCACTTATTAAATGAGAAAAGTCACAAATCAAATTCAGCTGCATCCTTTTTATATTTCAGGTCTATGTTTAGCTTTCACCACCAGATGGCACCATTTCATTATTTAACAAAGGTCTTCCTCATGTATAGCTGCCATATTTGTTGTGTGATGTGGTGGTTTGTAATTGGTTGTGTCTTGCCTGTCAATCAACCTTCAAAGTCCCTCCCTGCTCTTCTTAATATATCCTCACTCCCTGCGAGGTGACGTCACATGACCAACCAACACGGCCCGAAGATCTTACATTTATATGCTTTAAATTAGTATTATTTGATGATGAACACTTTCAGTACTGGTTTGTTAATTGATGTTATGTTAGGGTTAATAGGATAAAAGTCATTACAACAAGTATCAGCAAACCTTCCTTCAAAGTCCCTCCCTACGTCACATGACCAACCAACACGGCCCGAAGATCTTACATTTATATGCTTTAAATTTCCATTATTACATGAACACATTCATTAATGGTTTGTTAATTGATGTTAAAGAAATAAAACTCATTACAGCAAGTATCAGAACTTTTACTGAACACACTTCACTACATTTTACTGACCATGTTAACTTTTCCTAGAGGTTTTAAAGCTGCTTTTTGACTTGAACTCAGTATTTTTACAGGACAGCAGAGTCTTACCTGAGCTCCACAGCAGCAGCAACAGCATCAGCAGGTGATCCATGTCCAGGCAGGCGTCTGTCTCCGTCTCTGTGTCGTCTCTCTC
>NC_084990.1:24803634-24908634 GCF_963691925.1 Scomber scombrus
CTTCAGTGTTTAGTAGTAAAGTTTTTGTGTTACTATGGTTACACCACAGCTCAACAGGGAAACACTAAGAGGGAATCTGATGCTATAAACACTGTAAATGTGTCAGATATCATTGATATAATAACTCACACTGCTGATCAATAGAAGCTGATCAGATACTTTAAACACTGGAAGCACATTAGAAGTTTATCATCTGTGTCTTTAAACTAAATGAACATTAAATGCTGTAATTATTCCTCCTGTTCATACTGACTATTAAAATGTATTTTGACAGTCAGTATGAACAGGAGGACACCTGACTGCTGCTTTAAGACACACTTGATGAATTGTGATCTGTTTTTATAACCTGAGAGACTCTGAGCTGCAGTTTGTTGATTTCTCCCCAAACTCTGTCCAACAGTACTGAAGTAAAATGAGACTATTTCAAATCTCAAATAAAGGAAAGTTGCAAAATTAAGATAAAAAAATCAGAAGTAAAAAAGCTTTAGTAAAATAAAGAGTAATATTGATGTTGATGTTACTCTTAAGTAAAGTGTTTCCTAACTTTCCTAAAAGATGATTGTAAATAAAGTGTGTTAGTGAATTTCAACATGAATTCTGATTTCCACCCAAAACACAAAATGGTGAAATGTTAGGAAAGAAAATACTCATTTAAGAAAATCCCATCTTGTGAAAGAAAACTGAATAAATGTTTAACTTTCACACAATCGTTAGTTTGAGCTTCACAATGTTTGAAAATGTTCGTTAAGTTTCTAAAATCTGTTAAAGTTGAACTGAGCTGAGACTGAAATGAAACAGTTTGATTCAGAGAGGCGAGCGTGTTAATGTCTGCATGTTGTAGTGGAAGCAGGAAGCTGGAAGCTGGAAGCTGGAAGCTGGAAGCTGGAAGCAGGAAGCAGGAAGCAGGAAGCAGGAAGCAGGAAGCAGGAAGCAGGAAGCTGGAAGCTGGAGGCAGCGATGGGAGAGTCTCGGCTGGTGGTGGATGAGGTTCTGGCTCTGTGCCTTCAGAGGATCGCCTTGGAGGAAAACGCTATGAGCACCGAGCTGGGTGAAACCTCTACTCTGACAGAATCACTGAACACAATATGTGGTGCAGGACTGACTCTGAGCTCTCCTCTTCTCCGCTCACAGAGTTTATCGAGGTGGTTAAAAAGTTCGAGAGCTTCAGGAAGAAATGGCTGCATGCCGAGCTGGAGCTGAAGAAGTACAAGGAGCTGCTGGTGAAGTCCGACGTGGCCAAAGCTGCTCTGGAAGTCAAACTGAAACACGCTCGCAACCAGCTGGACCTGGAGATGAAGAAGCGCTACCGGGTGGAGGCCGACTATCACTACCTGGTGAGTCTGATGCAGTCGGGTTCAGGTCAGAGCTGAAGTAAGATGCTGAATATCTGATGGGACACTTTGAACTGTAACAGGGAACAATAAACACATGAAAGCTACAAATAATAAACTAGTGATATTTGTTCTGCATTTATAGTTTTACCGCTGATATATAATATAATAGTTTAGTTTTAGGTTTGTTTGTTTTGTTCTCTTCTTTAGCTTGGAAGTATCTGATAGTCTAAAAATAAATAAAAGGGTAGGACTAAGAAAAGCTCATTGCTTCATCCTACACCCATTCAAACTCAACTCAACTTTATTTATAAAGCACTTTAAAACAACCACAGCTGAAACAAAGGAACATAAAACAATTAACAAGAAATAAATACTAAAATTATTGTTTATTGTTTTTAAAACTAATTAAAAACAAACATTAGATATTTATTGTTAGTTGTATGCCTGAAAGAAGAAAGTAAGAATGAAAAAACATTTAAAAAAGGAGAAAGAAAGAAAGGAGAGAAAAAAAAGAAAAGAAAAATAAAGAAAATGGAAGGAAAATATGTATATGTTGTTTTTTTATTTCTATTTATTTATAATTTCTATTTTGCCGTAAAGCACTTCCTATTTGTTTTGTTTTGCTATTTTAACATGTTAGAAATAAACTTAACTAACTAAAAAAAAAGAAACATAAGTAAAGACAGCGTGTCACTAACAGATCTAATGTGTGTTATTGCTCAGAGTAGAAAGTGCTTCTTTTAGCTCCTATGTGGTTCATTGATTCTTCTTTTCGTACATGATGGTTATAAACTGAATATGAGTTTTGGACTTTAACTTTTGACTTTGGAAATTATAAGATTTTATTTTCACTTTTCTGACATTTTAGAAACAAAACAAAACAAAACATTCCAGTAGTTTAATGTCAGAAGGAGTTTAACCCTCCTGTTGTCCTCGAGTCAAGGAAGGAAGGGAGGAAGAAGGGAGGAAAGGAAGAAAGGGAGGGAGGAAGGATGCAAGGGAGCAGAAGGAAGGAAGGGAGGGAGGGAGGGAGGGAGGGAGGGAGGGAGGGAGGGAGGGAGAAAGGAAAAGAGGAAGGAAGGACAGAGGAAAGAAGGAAGGTAATGGGGAGGAATGAAAGACAGAAGGAGGGAGGGAGGGAGGGAGGGAGGACAGAAGGAAGGAAGGAAGAAAGGGAGGAAGGAAGGAACAGTCAAATCAAACGGGGTCAATTTGACCCGGGAGGACGACACTAAGGTTAACTTATCATACCTGCTCCTCATAAGATGTTAATGACTTCATGAGCTTTCCTCTGCTGCCACCTTCAGGACAAACTGTGTATATTCATCAGGATGTTTGTTGTGATGCTTTCTGCAGCAAAGGCAGATGCAGCTCATGTGTGACATCCTCGTCCACGACAGCAAGTCCAGCGCCTGTCTGAACGACGAGCAGAAATCTCTTCTCGCCACGTTCGAACACAAAGGAGCGAATGCGACGCTTCTGCACAGGAGCAACAAACGGTAAAACACACAAAACATTAAAATTAATGCCAACTACTGATGATCAGTTAGGAAACGCAGCTTTATTTATATAATGCATTTAATACTCAATGAGCTTTATATAACTAAACATTTAACAGTAAGAATTAGAAACAAAGAAAATTAAAACACACAATTAAAGAAATAAATAAATAAAAATAAAACCCAATAATAGTAAAAATTGGAAACATTAAAACATACAATTTAAAAACAAGAAAAAAAAGTAGGAGAATAATAAAATAAAAAAATAGAGCATAAAATAATGATTTCTAAGAGCTCAAATTAATCCTTTCCAGTTGATTATTTAAGAACATGATGAATATCTTCTGGTTTCTTTAGTCCTCTGACAGTAAACTGAACTGACACATTTAATACTCAATGAGCTTTACATAAAAACAAAGAACATTAAAACATACCATTTTTAAAAAATAAGAAAAAACACAATAATTAAAATTTTACAAAAAGTAGAAAGAATAACATAAATATATTTTAAAAAATTGAGCATAAATTATGAGTTTGTAGCATAAAATAATGATTTATGTCAAAATCATTGAAAGGACATAGAGTGCAAATGAAATATTGAAATTTAAAGAGCTCAAATGAATCCTTTCCAGTTGATTATTTAAGAAAATGATGAATATCTTCTGGTTTCTTTAGTCCTCTGACAGTAAACTGAACTGAGGATCATCTTTGGCATTTTCTGGCATTTTATGGACGAAACAACTAATCAGTTAATCAATAATGAACATAATCATTAGCTGCTTACAACAAAGATTCACTCTGGAGTTTTAAACCTTCTTGAAGGGTCAGATTCAGTTCATTTCAGATTGTTAAATATTTAAAACATGTTTCTATGAAAGTTGTGAATGTTTGCAGTAGTTTCTTCTTCTGTCAGGTTGTGTGTCATCGACGAGTCTTCGTTCCTGTCGCACTCGGACATCAGCTACGATCGCACAGATGACGACGTGGTGAGGTCACGAACCCGAAGAGACGCAGGATGTTATTGTATTTAAGGTTTTTAGTTGGTCGTCTGTCTGCTGTTGGTTATTCACATCATGCATCAGTTTCATATTGATTTATTTTATTAAAAATCATAGAAAGATATTGAAATGATAAAAAGAAAACAAGTACTCATGTCTTCTATTTGAGGATATTTTCTATTAATAAGAAATCAACGAAACAACTAATATCTGATGAAGAAGCTAAGAGTTTGTTGACTTATTATTTCAGGACGTGGACACATCTGTGATTAAACCGCTGAGGTCTCGAGCCAGAGAGAGAAGGGTAAGCGCCCGTCCAACCACAGCTCACACTCTCAGGTGATGCTCCACTCGGTTCCTGATTGTTCTGCTGCTTCTCTGCAGAGATCGTCGATGGGTGTGACTGTCGCCGCTGTGGTTGGGAGGCGAGGGAGAAGCGGGAACATGTTTACAGAGCCGCTGGAGAGGAGAACGGTGGAGAAGGTGAACGTGCTGATCAATATCTGCAACAACATCAGCAGCACTAGATTATTATATTTACCCAGCTTCTGTTTGAAGCAGCGGAAAGTAACTGAGCACATTTACTGTAGTATAGATTGAGGTACTAGTACTTTACTGTAGTATAGTTAGAGGTACTAGTACTTTACTGTAGTACAGTTAGAGGTACTTGTACTTTACTGTAGTACAGTTAGAGGTACTAGTACTTTACTGTAGTACAGTTAGAGGTACTAGTACTTTACTGTAGTACAGTTAGAGGTACTAGTACTTTACTGTAGTATAGTTAGAGGTACTAGTACTTTACTGTAGTACAGTTAGAGGTACTTGTACTTTACTGTAGTACAGTTAGAGGTACTAGTACTTTACTGTAGTACAGTTAGAGGTACTAGTACTTTACTGTAGTACAGTTAGAGGTACTAGTACTTTACTGTAGTACAGTTAGAGGTACTAATACTTTACTGTAGTACAGTTAGAGGTACTAATACTTTACTGTAGTACAGTTAGAGGTACTAGTACTTTACTGTAGTACAGTTAGAGGTACTAGTACTTTACTGTAGTACAGTTAGAGGTACTTGTACTTTACTGTAGTACAGTTAGAGGTACTAGTACTTTACTGTAGTACAGTTAGAGGTACTAGTACTTTACTGTAGTACAGTTAGAGGTACTAGTACTTTACTGTAGTACAGTTAGAGGTACTAGTACTTTACTGTAGTACAGTTAGAGGTACTAGTACTTTACTGTAGTACAGTTAGAGGTACTAGTACTTTACTGTAGTACAGCTAGAGGTACTAGTACTTTACTGTAGTACAGTTAGAGGTACTTGTACTTTACTGTAGTACAGTTAGAGGTACTAGTACTTTACTGTAGTACAGTTAGAGGTACTAGTACTTTACTGTAGTACAGTTAGAGGTACTAGTACTTTACTGTAGTACAGTTAGAGGTACTAGTACTTTACTGCAGTACAGTTTGAGGTACTTGTACTTTACTGTAGTACAGTTAGAGGTACTTGTACTTTACTGTAGTACAGTTAGAGGTACTAGTACTTTACTGTAGTACAGTTAGAGGTACTTGTACTTTACTGTAGTACAGTTAGAGGTACTAGTACTTTACTGTAGTACAGTTAGAGGTACTTGTACTTTACTGTAGTACAGTTTGAGGTACTAGTACTTTACTGTAGTACAGTTTGAGGTACTAGTACTCTACTGTAGTACAGTTTGAGGTACTAGTACTTTACTGTAGTACAGTTAGAGGTACTAGTACTTTACTGCAGTACAGTTTGAGGTACTTGTACTTTACTGTAGTACAGTTAGAGGTACTAGTACTTTACTGTAGTACAGTCTGAGTCTGAAGCTTCTGTGTGTCAGGAGGTGGAGACGATCGTGGAGGCGTCGGTGTCGACTCCGGACGCTCGAGCGAAGATTCACATGGTGGTGGGAATCACACAGGGGAGCCCCGACAACCCGACCCTCTGCATCACCCAGGAGTGTGCTGTTTCAGACTGTGATGAAGGAGGAGGAGTAGGAGGTGTGTTCAGATCTCTCATTACTGTGTGACTCAGACTGCAGTTCAACATGATGATGATGATGATGATGATGATGATGATGATGATGATGATGATGATGATGATGTTCAAATCTCTGAGCTGGAAGTGTCGTGGAAATCTGAAAACACTGAACACAAAGATAAAGTAATACACAAAAACACTACTGGGTTGAAGATTAAACTATTATTTTACAATAAGGAGACAGCAGACACAGAGTGGCATCAGCTCATCTAATTAAAGTACCTGAAAGAACAAATAAATGATCTGATTGGTCAAACATGTCAGCCTATATGACTACAGCCAATGGCAAATAGCTACAAGAAATACATTTGCATACATGCACATTTATTACCGAAATGTTAACTAGGGTCAAACGTCCTCCATCCAAGTCCCTTTTACCCATATGTTGGCACAGGGTACAGGGTCAATGCAGTGGTCATACATCCACACATCCCAAAACTATGAACTTCTATCTTCTATCCAGACTTGGACCGAGGCGAGGAAGTAATAATAAACTCCTAAACAATAACCAAGAGCACACTTATAAGGCCAAAACGGTGCATAATCATACATTAAGTCCTTTTGACACCAAAACGGTCGCCCCCTGGTGGCCTTTTGATAGAATGCAGTTTTAAGTTACTTCCCCGTTGGCCTCATTTCAGAGGACCTGAACTCCCCGCCTGATTCTGACTCATAATTAATCTCAACATTAATTCACATTGAAAAATTCCCCATCAGCTATTTTATAGAATATGAAGAAAAATTAAAAACGTATGTATTTCATTTCCATTTCTATACTACGGGTCACATTAGGAAAAGTCTGACTGAAAGAAATGTGTAGAGTGTTTTTTACAAATGGGTCAAATTTGTCCCTGATCAGTATGTAAGAGGTTAAAACATCAAACTCAACTTGTCTTTACTTTTGCAGAAGCTGCCTCATAACTCTGCTCTTATAACTAAAAGTTGCTTTATATGTCATGTTCTTTTTTTCAGTTAGTTTATTTATTTATCTGAACATGTGAAAATAACAATAAAATATAATATAATATAAAGGCAGTGAAACATAACTAAATATAAAATGAGAGCAAATGTTAGATAAACAACAAAATAACAAGCATTAAGTAAGGAACTGTTCTAGTCCTACATCTGTCTTTAAAACTTTAACAATCAATTTAAGCCAAAAACAAAACGAGAATAAAGAAATAAAGTTCATATTTATATTAATCAAAATGTTATTTTAAAGATTTGTTTGAACGTATTTAATGTTCTCCACTGTTTGCTGTTCATCTTCACATCAGTAAAATGTCTCTTGTTGATTAACATGTTTGGTTTTATTAGTTAAATAAATAAAGAAAAGGATAAGTTAACAGTGTTTCTAAACATCAGTCAGACGCTGAATCAGAATCAGGTCATGATTTTAAGTTCTGAAATTGATAATTAAACAATTTAAATTCAAAGAAAAGTCGATTTTACAGTTAAGTGAAGATTTTTCACACGTTAGCATAATTTTCTCTTTTACTTTAAATGTTGATTTCAGTGTTTCTTGTGACTCTGACCTGCAGACGACACATCGGTGTGGTGTCCGTGTGATGAGCCTGAACCAGAACCAGAACAGGAACCTGAACCTGAAGCGAGGCTGGAGGAGAGCATCATCATCAGAGCCGAGAAAACTCCCAAACATGTTTTTGTTTCTAAAACGGTACGAAGCCGCCGAGCCGCTGTGCTCCATGTCCGAACGTCCGCCTCATTCACTGAACATGAATCTGCTGCTTGTGTCAGGTGATCTGGACCGAGACGTGCTCGCCCTGCGGCAAGAGGATCCGCTTTGGGAAGATCGCCATGAAGTGCAGGAAGTGCCGAGTGATCGCTCATCCAGAGTGTAAACAGAAGTGTGTCACCGTCTGCTCGGCCGCCACACCAGGAACTACGGCTCAGACGGTAACAGAGTCCATCAGAACCTCACCCAGCTCAGTTGCAGGAGTCCTAACATTACAACCAATAAGATGTCTTCCTTTTGTGAACTTCACTGCATCTTTTCTTCTTCAGAACTCGCTGGAAAGTTTCGCTCCGTTGAAGCATCCCAGAGTTCCTCAGCTGATCATCGAGTGTGTGACTGAGATCGAGAGGAGAGGACTGCAGGAGGTAAACTGTCCGATCCTTCGTGGTCTCATTGGTGTCTGGACCAGGAACCAGGATATTGTCTCTTCCAGATAGTTCAACGAGTCTTTGATGAATCTGTAAATCCCTTCAGAGCAGCAGGAAGTGTTGATCCATCAGAGTTTAGTAGAGAATCAGACGTTTAGCTTTGACATAATACTGACACATGACCGGTCCGTTTGTGTGTGTGTGTGCGTGTGCGTGTGTGTGTGTGTGTGTGTGTGTGTGTGTGCAGCGGGGTTTGTACAGAGTTCCTGGAGGTGAGCGGCTCGTGAAGGATCTCAAGGATCGCTTCCTTCAGGGGAAAACTCCGCTCATGCTCAGTAGAGTTCAGGACGTCCACGTGCTCTGCGGACTCCTCAAAGACTTTCTGAGGACGCTGAAGGAGCCGCTGGTCACCTTCAAACTGCACCGCACCTTCATGGAGGCAGGAGGTGAGTTCAACACGTCACCTGTCTGTCCACCTGTCCACACCTCATCCCCTCTGTGTTTGTGTCCCTGCAGAGATGTCCGATGCAGACAGCAGCACTGCAGCCATGTTTCAGGCTGTAGCAGAGCTGCCGAAAACCAACAAAGACACGCTGGCTTTCCTCATGCTGCACTTTCACAAGTAAGCTCAGAGTCTTACATAACTACACCCAACTGCTCCCGTTATCACTCTGCTATAAGGTTTGATTTTGTATTTATTTAAAACGATTGCAATCATCTTGGTGGATACAGAGATGGTGCTCTTGCAAAATACTGTCATGGGAAGAAACTTGCTATTTTCGGTGTTTAGGTTGCTAAGATGTACAGATAAACACTACTGTTGCATCAGTTTTAATCATGTTCATTGTAATATATCAGACCTGCAGACTGTAGCAAAAAGACCTAACAGATAAACAGGTTTGGTGTTTGGAGGATGGAGAGCATTAAAGAGAGACCAGAGGACTGAAACTCATCTTCCAGCTCCTCTACGTCTCCATTACTGCTCTACACATTCCTACAGATAGATTGCAGGAGGTTCAAAAACAAAATAATGAAAACTTAAACTGTTGAACATAATCAGCTCGTCTGTAAACGTCACTCGACATTTTGCTGAAGTTTAATCTGTTTTCAGCTCAGTTTGTTATGTTCAGGCATCTAAATTTGCAGGTTCTAGGATTTATGACACTGGACAGGAGACTCATGTGCCTTCTAGTGGCCAGAAAAAGTTAGTTGCTTGAAATAACTGAAGGAGTCTTTTTACTTAAGATCTTCGTATTTCCACCACTGGACTGTTTGTCTAAATGTGTTGCAGGATGTAAGAAGAATAAACTTGATTAGATTCTGGTGTTGTGTCAGTTCTTGTTTCCATCTTGACTTCATATTTCAGGGTCATGAGGAGTCCTCGGTGTCAGATGGACCAGAACAATCTGTCCAGGGTGTTTGGACCGACTCTGGTGGGACACGGGACGTCTGCGCCGCCTCCGGCAACCATCCTGAGAGACACACTCACTCAGGCGAAGGTCAGCAGCTGCTCTGATGTTCACGCCAACAGTATGACGGTTAACGTCTGATCAGTCCTGAAAGATGGACGCTGTGACAGATCCACAAAAAGTGAAGCCAATATGTCTTGATCGCCCCCTGGTGGTTGGCTGCAGTGTAGGTTATAAGTCTTGCCCCCCATCACAGGTGTGTTAGCAAATGTCTTGTTGGCCATTTCATATTTTGATTGGTCGATAGCAGAAGTCACAATTTGTGTCTGAGCTGCTGGATTTGATGATCAGAGATTCCTCTTTTGATCCCAGCTGCTCGTCTGAGATCTCAGAGCTCAGAACATTTAGGCCCCCGTCTCCACCTGGTTTAAACATCTGGATAATGACCTATGGAGCGAAATAAAAACGTGGTTGTGTGAAAGACCAAAAGCTTTACAATGTCATATATGAGCTGTAAGATGGATTCTTTTCAATAAACCACCTCAACGCTACAAGTTTGATTTCTGACCCTCTGAGATACGACAGTTCTTCTAGTGTTTCTTATCGGACTCGCTTCAGCTGCAGGAAGAGGCGGAGCTCAGTGATCTCAACTTACTTTTTCTAATGTGGTCACGTGAGTGTTTCTCTGCTCTCAGGTTGTTTGCCGATTGTTGTCTTTCCCTGAAGAGTCGTGGAGACGCATCCTCGACATCCGCACCAACCAGACCCCATCTTCATCTTCTTCATCATCATCATCCTCCACCACCAAGACCAGCACCCAGGTCGAAGGGAACGGTACTCAGCATCACACATCAGCCCTTAGTTGTTGTTTTTTTTGGTTCAATTCATTTTTATTCACTATTATTGTTTCATTTATTTTTAATCCCATGATGTTTCTGCTGGTGAGAAATATGAAGGAGATTTCTACTGCAGACTCTTTATACACCAACTGTGATGGAAAAAGTACTCAGATACTTTACTGCAGTAAAAGTACTAATACAACAAAGTAAAAAATACTCTATTACAAGAAAAAGTCACGCATGAAAAATCACCCTACAGTAAAAGTACTGCAGTATTATGAGTGATGTAGTATGCAGTATTACAGTAAAAGTACTGCAGTATTATGAGTGATGTAGTATGCAGTATTACAGTAAAAGTACTGCAGTATTATGAGTGATGTAGTATGCAGTATTACAGTAAAAGTACTGCAGTATTATAGTGATGTAGTATGCAGTATTACAGTAAAAGTACTGCAGTATTATAGTGATGTAGTATGCAGTATTACAGTAAAGTACTGCAGTATTATGAGTGATGTAGTATGCAGTATTACAGTAAAAGTACTGCAGTATTATGAGCGATGTAGTATGCAGTATTACAGTAAAAGTACTGCAGTATTATAGTGATGTAGTATGCAGTATTACAGTAAAGTACTGCAGTATTATAGTGATGTAGTATGCAGTATTACAGTAAAAGTACTGCAGTATTATGAGCGATGTAGTATGCAGTATTACAGTAAAGTACTGCAGTATTATGAGTGATGTAGTATGCAGTATTACAGTAAAAGTACTGCAGTATTATAGTGATGTAGTATGCAGTATTACAGTAAAAGTACTGCAGTATTATAGTGATGTAGTATGCAGTATTACAGTAAAGTACTGCAGTATTATAGTGATGTAGTATGCAGTATTACAGTAAAGTACTGCAGTATTATAGTGATGTAGTATGCAGTATTACAGTAAAGTACTGCAGTATTATAGTGATGTAGTATGCAGTATTACAGTAAAAGTACTGCAGTATTATAGTGATGTAGTATGCAGTATTACAGTAAAGTACTGCAGTATTATAGTGATGTAGTATGCAGTACTACAGTAAAGTAGTGGTTTGGTCCTCTGACTGATATATTATTATTATGACATCATTAGATTATTAATAGTGAAGCATCAGTGTTAGAGCAGCATGTTACTGTTGTAGCTGCTGGAGGTGGAGCTAGTTTACACTACTTTATATACAGTTAGCTAGTTTACACTACTTTATATACAGTTAGCTAGTTTACACTACTTTATATACAGTTAGCTAGTTTACACTACTTTATATACAGTTAGCTAGTTTAGTCCAGTGGTTCCCAACCTAGGGGTGGGGCCCCTCCAAAGCGTCAGCAGATAAATGTGAGGGGTGGTGAGATGATTAATGGGAGAGAAGAACAAACTAAGTTCTGATACACAAATGTGTTTTCAGTTTTTGGACTTTTTCTCTAATCTTTGATTTTTGCTGAAATATTGGATCATTTGAACATTTATAGAAATGAAAGCATGTGAGAAGTTTAGAGGGAAACATCAGTATTTGGTGGAGCTGTTAACAACTCATAGACATCTGAAATGTGAGCCGACTACACACTGCTGTCTGGTTTCATCTTTAACAATGTGTGGTATTTTAAAAGCTTGTTATATTATCCATTGTGTCAAATCTGCATCTGAAAAGTAACTAAAGCTGTCAAATAAATGTAGTGGAGTAGAAAGTACAATATTTCCCTCTGAGATGTAGAAAGTAGCATCACATGGAAATACTACAGTAAAGTAACGGTACGATTAATGCAAGTTCTGATTTTTATGTTTGAAAGATTTCCTCTGGATGTGTCAGACGTCATTTTCACCTCTTCAGTTAGCATGAACAAGTCTTTCCTCAGATGAACATGAGGTCTTCATACATGTCTTCTTCTTCTTCTTCTTCTCCTTCTTTTGCACAGTTCGGCTCTTCCAGCCGCTGACGTCTCCGGAGTTGAACAGCTACTACACGGCTGCCGGCAGACGATCAGTGAGAGGACCGATCAGGAACCAGGGAGCCGCTTCAGGAGGCAACACGTAAGAGATCAGACCACGACTCTGAGTGCAGCAGTTTCAGTTTTTAAAATTGTCAAATTAAACAAGACAAAGACGTCACTGAGATTTATATCATGCTGATTATTTTATTTACTGTGTGTGAATCAAAGTCTGAGATCTTATTCATTCCTTGTAGTCAAACAAATATTTAAAACACATCACAAACTCAACAGGAAGCTAAAACTAGACTAATGAGTTCTCTCTTAGTTCTGGTTAATATTCGAGCTGCAGGAATCATGTGATCAGCTGTCTGAACCCGGTTTGTCTGATTTGTTCCTTCAGAGGACGAGCAGAGCCGGGAAGAAGATTCTTCACTTCACCGAACTAACACACACACACACACACACACACACACACACACCTACACCTACAGACACACACACCTCACACATCTGCTCGTCTGACTTGATGCAAATATAAAAGATTTATTTGTTTTCTCACGTTTTGGTTTTTTATGTGTAATTGATGGAACTGAAACCTGAAACTCACCTTGATGTGTTTAAAACAAACAGCTGTTCATCATTTTATAAACGTTTTAAACTGAAGCAGAGAAACTGAATCACAGCTGAAACTTTAAACTGTGAAAAAAACAAAAAAACACAGACATGTTTTCAATGTAAGAATGTAAGAAATAAATAAAGTTTAAATATTAAAGATGCAGAGGATGGCAGTCGTCATTTTCCACCTTTCCCTGAACATTTACAATCTACTGCCCCCTGCTGCTCACACTGACACTCTGCTGCCCCCTGCTGGTCACACTGACACTCTGCTGCACCCTGCTGCTCACACTGACACTCCGCTGCCCCCTGCTGGTCACACTGACACTCTGCTCCCCTGCTGCTCACACTGACACTCTGCTCCCCTGCTGCTCACACTGACACTCTGTTGCCCCCTGCTGCTCACACTAACACTTTGCTGCCCCCTGCTGCTCACACTGACACTCTGTTGCCCCCTGCTGCTCACACTGACACTCTACTGCCCACTGATGTCACACTGACACTCTGCTGCCCCCTGCTGCTCACACTGAGACTCTGCTGCCCCCTGCTGCTCACACTAACACTCTGCTGCCCCCTGCTGCTCACACTGAGACTCTGCTGCCCCCTGCTGCTCACACTGACACTCTGCTGCCCCCTGCTGCTCACACTAACACTCTGCTGCCCCCTTCTGATCACACTGACACTCTGCTGCCCCCTGCTGCTCACACTGAGACTCTGCTGCCCCCTGCTCCTCACACTGACACTCTGTTGCCCCCTGCTGCTCACACTGACACTCTGCTGCCCACTGATGTCACACTGACACTCTGCTGCCCCCTGCTGCTCACACTGACACTCTGTTGCCCCCTGCTGCTCACACTAACACTGTGCTGCCCCCTGCTGCTCACACTGACACTCTGTTGCCCCCTGCTGCTCACACTGACACTCTACTGCCCACTGATGTCACACTGACACTCTGCTGCCCCCTGCTGCTCACACTGACACACTGCTGCCCCCTGCTGCTCACACCGACACTCTGCTGCCCCCTGCTGATCACACTGAGACTCTGCTGCCCACTGATGTCACACTGACACTCTGCTGCCCCCTGCTGCTCACACTGACACTCTGCTGCCCCCTGCTGCTCACACTAACACTCTGCTGCCCCCTTCTGATCACACTGACACTCTGCTGCCCCCTGCTGCTCACACTGAGACTCTGCTGCCCCCTGCTCCTCACACTGACACTCTGTTGCCCCCTGCTGCTCACACTGACACTCTGCTGCCCACTGATGTCACACTGACACTCTGCTGCCCCCTGCTGCTCACACTGACACTCTGTTGCCCCCTGCTGCTCACACTAACACTGTGCTGCCCCCTGCTGCTCACACTGACACTCTGCTGCCCCCTGCTGCTCACATTGACACTCTGCTGCCCCCTTCACGTTTGAAAGACTCAAAACCTCTTTCTAAAAAATATTGAATTTAAGTTAAAAGGTAAAATCATTAATAAGTAGTGAAATATCTTCCAACAGAGCAAACAACCCAAATGTGAATTTTATACTCTTAATTATAAAAGTTTTAAAGTGAAGTAAATTAAGTTATGAGGTTTTTCTGTGACAGGAAGCATCTGATGTACAGATTACAGATCTGATGTACAGATTACAGAGGACACATCTGTTACCATGGTAACATGTTTACTGTCACGTACAGGACTGAAAGGTGTGAAACACTTCTCTTTCTCCCCCAGTAAACATGTTTGAGCTGCTTCCTGTAACTCTGTCAAACTGCTTATCATGGTAAAATCTGTCTCACCTGTGGTTAGCGGCTTCAGTTCTGAGAAGCAGCTCATCAGTTAATTTCCTGGATGATGAGAGGAAACAGATCATGTTATTAGCAGAGGAGAGCTATCGAGTCCGTCAGACAGACAGAGACAGACGGTCTACCTGGTCATGGATCACCTGCTGATGGTGTTGGTGTTGCTGTGCAGCTCAGGTAGGACTCTGCTTTAATGATGGATGTGTGAAAGACTCAAAACCTCTTTGGAAAAATACTGAATTTAAGTCAAAAGTTCACTGAAGGAAAACTATCGTTTTTTTCCACGTGTTAATATTCTTTTGCAGCATTGACTTTGTCACATATAATCTACCATAAAGCGTTTTTTCTGGTAATATTTTTCTGCTGTAACTCATTATTACCTCCAGTTGTCCACGGAGGTTAAAAAAACTCTTGTCTCAACTTGGTAAGAGTTTTCAGCATTTGACTCAGTCTCAGCACAAGGTTGTGGTCGGGTTGACTGACTCTCATCTATCTTTGTTCTCTGCCATCTCGGACCCATGTTGTTGATGCATGATTTTGATGTGGGGGATTCTCCTCCAATAAAACGGCATGCTTACCATGTGTGTCCTGATAAACGTGCCCGTTTGCAAAGCAGGTGAATTAAATGTGAGAGAATGGCATTGCAGAGCCTCGCTCTAGCTCCTGGAGCTCCCCGTGTCTCTTGGCTGATCAATCTGATGAAACTTTTTTGTAATTTACGGTGATGCCATTCGGCGTGCGTAACACTCCTGCTACATTTCAGCGTCTGGTACATACTGAGAGATGCCAATCTCACATTCAACCTTACCAAGTGTGATTTTGGTCAGGTTACAGTGACCTATTTAGGCAAGGTTGTTGGCCGGGGGCAAGTCAGGCCGGTGCACTCCAAGATTGAAGCTATTTTTTTGGTTCCCTGTTCCAGCTTCTCGGCGTGAGCTGCCCTGGTTTTTGGGGATTGCAGGACACTATAGAAGTTTTTGTGGGAACGTCTGTGTGAAGGCTTTGCTGAGTAATGCTCTCATACTTGCTGCACCAGAGTCTGATTGGCCGTTTAAACTTTCTGTCGATGCGAGTGATGCAGGAGCAGGTGCTGTCCTTCTTCAGGCAGGAGATGATGGGCTGGAGCATCCTGTTTCGTAGTTCTCCAGGAAGATTTACCGCCATCAACCGGTATATTCCACCATTGAGAAGGAGGCTCTTGCCCTCGTCTTGGCCCTTAAACACTTTGAGGTGTATGTTGGCTCTGCTAGTATGCCTACTGTTGTGTATACCGACCCTAACCCTCTAGTCTTTATTTATCAGATGCGGATTTCTAACCAGAGACTTATGTGCTAGTCTTTGTTTCTGCAAACTTTTAATGTGGAAATCAGGCATGAGGAAGGAACAATGACCTGGCTGACACATTATCAAGCTAGTAACTTTGTGTAAATAACATCCGTGAAGTCCTGCTATTTACAATCTCAGGGTGGGGTGTTACATGTGGCCCTGTAGGGACAGTGTTGCGCCCGGCTGGTGTCCCACTGTTCCTCTTCTCTCTCTCTCTACCTGTTTGTTTTTATTCAGGAAGACACATCTGGTAGTGGTTTTGTAATCACCTGGTGAGAGCATTTGAGGAGGATTGAGAGTAATCCTCACTCTCTCTCTCTCCAGCCACGGCCCAGCTCACATCTATTGGGGACATTTTTCTTCCTTTCCCCTTGTTGTTTTTCTTTCCTCTGCATGTTTGTCAGTGCTGGGGTTTTGTTTTGTTAGTTTGTTACTTGAGTTTGGGATTGAGATTGTCAGTAGTCCAGTTTTTTCTTTGGTTCATTTAGAAGTGAACTAAATGTAGTTATGAGGTTTTTCTGTGACAGGAAGCATCTGAGGACAAACTAACTGATGTGAGATTACAGAGGACATCTGTTACCATGGCAACATGTTTACTGTCACGTACAGGACTGAAAGGTGTGAAACACCTTTTTTTTCACGCAGTAAACATGTTTGAGCTGCTTCCTGTAACTCTGTCAAACTGCTTATCGTGGTAAAATCTGTCTCACCTGTGGTTAGCGGCTTCAGTTCTTAGAAGCAGCTCATCAGTTAATTTCCTGGTTGATGAGAGGAAACAGATCATGTGATCAGCAGAGGAGAGCTATCGAGTCCGTCAGACAGACACAGAGACAGACGGTCTACCTGGTCATGGATCACCTGCTGATGGTGTTGGTGTTGCTGTGCAGCTCAGGTAGGACTCTGCTTTAATGATGGATGTGTGAAAGACTCAAAACCTCTTTGGAAAAATACTGAATTTAAGTCAAAAGTTCACTGAAGGAAAACTTTATCAGTAAAAAGTAGTGAAATATCTTCAGTTCAATTTTGGTGATGGTAACTGTGTCGATAAATAATAGGTTTGAAGGGCACACAGAGAACAGGTTTTTCCACCTGTGTTAATATTTATGGTTTTACTAACAGCATTGACTTTGTCACTAATAGTCTCCCATACAGAGTTGTTTCTGCTGTAACTCAATATGTTTGTTAACCTCTTCCACTAGAACCTCTAATTCTATCAGATCACATTTCTGCTCGTCCAAACTGTCATTTAAATCCTGCTGTCTGCTCCTGTTGTTATTAGTGCACTTATTCTTAGTAGATCACCACAAAACACACACTAACCAAATGTGCAATCTGTTGCACTGCAAACACAATTTAGTACCTTTATTTGGGATCTTAGTAAATCAGGCCCAAAGTAGCACTTCACAGAGATCACTTGATCAGTCTGACTATGATACATATGTAACTTTACAGCAGCCAAATAAACCACACAAACACAATTGAAATTGTACACCCCAAAAAAACCTACAACCAATAAATTGAAATAGCCACAACAGTCCAACATTATACATTTTCTTCTTCTTCTGATGATGACAGTAAGATGATTTGTGCAGAAAATCAACATTTGAAACAGAATTCAGTGACTGCCATTCACTGCATGATCCAGCAAAAAATGAAGCCACCTTATTGGATGGGTTTCCTTCAGTTTTTTGTCTTTTTTTGAGGATTATTTTCACCTCAACATGAAATATCTACAAAAACATGTTTCTGCTTTCTTTGTTCCGGAAAAAAAAAACTTTATAGTTCATGTTATATTGACTCTATTTGTCTGTTCATGAACCATTTGTGATATTTTATTAACATTAACTAACATTTGATTGCATTCTTGTATTTAACTTACAAATTAAGATTAATTTCTTACTTTAGATGTCTAGCTGACTGTCTCTGTCTTCCAGAGTCTCCAGGTCTCCAAACCAGAGAGCAAACACTTTAGTCTGGTTTGGTTTTTAGCTCCGTCTTCTAGTTACTGAAAACTGAACATGTTACTTTCACATATTATAACAGTCTGTGGCATATTTGGTAAAACAGATGTAAAGTCATATTGTGATCCACTTTGCAGGTCAGTGGTAAACTGGTCAAATGACTCCTGAGTGAGTTCAATAATCTGTGTTTTCACTGAGATGAGCTCTGAGCTGCTGGAAAGCCTCACAGTGTTTGTTCAGTTCACAGCTCTGCACCAATATTAATATTAATTGTCTGATTTTCTCTCCAGGACTCCAGGCTGAAGATGATCACCAATCAGGTAAAAACAGAGAATGTATGTCATGTGGTCTGGGAACACCTCTGATCCTCCAGGAGGAGCTGGAGGACGTTACTCACACCTCCATCAGTGGTGGACAGTCAATCTATTTGGGTTTATGACCAAATACCCTCAAAACTAACAACTCATAAAATATGCTAATGTTAGCATTGGAAAGTGAAAATCCAGATTTGGTACAGTCATCACAGTTATATTTCATCACTGTCTGCTGCACACGGCTCATTTTTGTGTCTATAATATCTATAAAATGATTATTATTATTATGGGATTGTTTACATGAAGTACTGTACATGAACTCTACTCATTGTTCCATTGTGGAACATTCACACTGCCTGCCTTTGAAGGAGTTAATTTATCAGACATTCAGTGACTCTTAGTGCAGATTTAATACCAGAAGGATCATCAGCAGTAACCATCAGGGCCAGTCGAGGAATGGACCTGGATCTGGTGACCAAAGTAGCAGGCTAGCTTAGTTAGTAGTAGCAAATGCATGGACTAGTTTTTCAGTGAGAAAGGATGTGTCTGATTTTAACAATATTACTCAGATAATACTCAAAAAAACAGAAAAACCGAATCACATCAAGGAGATGGACAGTATTGATCTAAATGTCATGACAATTAACATTGAAAAAAGCAAGAACAATGATATAAATGTCATGAAATTGACCTCAAAAAGTACACTCTAAATTTCATCAGACAGTGTGTTGATATTAATGTGTCATTACCAGTGGTGACCAATAGAGGGGGCTGTTGATTGTGAATGACAGGTAGATCCACTTGCTGTAGAGGTTACTCGGTACTGGTATGAAGAAGTAAATAAACGTGGTGAGCTAGTTAGCTCACATGAAAGACAAAAGACTATTCATTTTAAAAGATGAACAAGACATGGTACCAGGAGTGGAAGGCAGGTCGTAACTTCTGGGACTCGAGATGGAGACTTTGAGGCCACCGGAGGGACTGAAACTGGTCGGAAATGTCGACGGCAACTGGCGGTGTTTCAAGCAGCAATTTGAGCTGTACTTGGCTGCCGTTGGACTGGACTCAAAGTCCGACGCCAGGAAAATAGCGCTGCTGCTCACAGTAGCGGGTCCTCAAGCCATTGAAGTTTTCAATACGTTCGAGTTCGCAGCGCCTGAAGACAGAGGTAAATACGACATAATAATGGAGAAGTTCCAGGCACATTGCTCGCCAAGAAAAAACACAGTATATGAGAGATACGTGTTCCGGTCACGGATGCAACAGCCTGAAGAGACTTTTGATTGCTTTGTGACTGATTTAAAACTAAAGGCGCAATCATGTGATTTCGGGGATCTGAAAGACTCCATGATCCGTGATCAAAATGTGTACGGGATCTATCATAAGCGGACCAGGGAACGGCTGCTACGGGATGCTCAGCTGACTCTCGAGGAGGCAGAGAGAAAGTGCCACGCAAGTGAGTTAGCACAACAGCACGCAAGGACATTCAGTGAAACAGGTATCACTGCGGGACATGACAGTGTAAAAGTAGCTGTGGTTAAAAATAAAATGAAAAGAATCACGCCACAAAAGAAAAGCACAGATGATGCAAGCTACTCCTGCAAGCGCTGTGGTGGCAGGCACGAGCCCCGACAGTGTCCTGCGTATGGCAAAAAGTGTTCAAAATGTTATGGAAAAAATCATTTTGCAAAACAGTGTCTTTCTAAAAGCAAGCCCAAATCAGTGCGTTTAGTGGAAGAGACTGACCTGAGTGAGACTTTCTTTGTCGGGATGGTGTCATGTGATAATGCAAAAACAGAGAAGGAGGACACAGAGGAAAATGATAAGTGCTCAGAAAAAGGAGACACTTGGTTTGTGTCACTTCAAATAAATGGAGCTATAGTAGCACTAAGGATTGATACAGGTGCACAGGCGAACCTGATCAGCATGACAGAAATCAGTGCTATGAAAGAAAAGCCCAAAATAATCAAGAAAAGAGTGCCACTGAAGGACTACAATGGAAAAGACATTGAAAGCAAAGGTCAGTGCAGACTAAAAGTAACAGTGAAGAATAAAACTTACAATGTACTGTTTTCAGTCGTACCTGAGGGCCGTGAGTCACTGCTGGGCGGAGTTGCATCAAAGACATTGAACCTGGTGAGAAGAGTGTATCACATTAATTGCTCAGAAGCAATAAGTGTACACTCACGCACAGTTGACTCTATAGTGCAACGTTATGATGATGTTTTCAAAGGACTGGGTTGCCTGCCATACACATATAAAATCCAACTAAAAGACAATGCACAACCAGTGATTCATGCGCCACGCAGAGTTCCAGCACCACTTCGCGAGCGTCTTAAAAAGGAACTGGACAGGATGTCTCAGATGCAAGTCGTCACAAAAGTGGAGGAACCTACTGAGTGGGTAAACTCGATGGTGTGCGTGGATAAAAAGAATAAAAACAAAGAATTGAGAATATGCATGGATCCTGGTGATTTAAACAAGAACATAAAACGTGAGCACTACCAGATACCAAAGCGTGAGGAGATTGCAAGTGAAATGGCAGGAGCCAAATATTTCTCAAAACTTGATGCAGCGCAGGGATTCTGGCAAATCAAGTTGGATGCGGAAAGTTCAAGGTACTGCACTTTCAACACACCTTATGGCAGATACAGGTTTCTCAGAATGCCATTCGGCATTATCTCAGCCTCTGAGATTTTTCATCGTGCCATGGACAACATGTTGGAGGGACTAGAAGGGGTCCGTTGTTATGTCGATGACGTGGTCATCTGGGGGTCCACCCTGCAAGAACATAATGAAAGACTGACAAAAGTGCTCCAAAGAGTACGTGAAAATGGGCTGAGAATAAACCGTGCAAAGTGTCAATTTGGTGTACAAGAGATAACATTTCTGGGTGACAAGCTGTCTGCTCAGGGCATTGAGCCTGATGAAAGAAAGATAAAAGCTATCCTAGGCATGCCACGCCCTACTGATAAGAAAGGTGTTCTTAGAGTAATGGGCATGATAAACTTTATAGGAAAGTTCATACCAAACTTGTCAGTGAGAACGTCAGCATTAAGAGAGCTCCTTCATGATTCCACAGAATTTGTGTGGACAGAGAGAAATGAGAGAGTGGAAGGCATTAAAGACCACACTGACAACTGTTCCTGTGTTGGCCTATTATGATTCAACCAAGAGACTGAAGATTTCCACAGATACTTCAAAGGACGGGCTTGGTGCTGTCTTGCTACAGGCTGAAGGAGAAGGCTGGAAGCCAGTAGCATATGCTTCCAGATCCATGACTAAGACTGAAAGCAGATATGCTCAAATTGAAAAAGAGTGTCTTGGACTGACTTATGGACTGGAAATCTTTCATTGTTATGTTTATGGACTTCCCACTTTCACAGTTGAGACAGATCACCGTCCTCTCGTGTCGATCATCAAGAAAAGCCTGAATGAGATGTCGCCGAGGATTCAGCGCCTCATCATGAAAATGCAACGGTATGACTTTGAGTTGATATACACACCTGGCAAGCACCTAGTGTTAGCCGATGCACTATCACGAGCTCCTGAGATGAGTCCTGTGAGTTCCACTGAAAAAGAGGTAGAAAATCATGTCAACATGATAGTTGAGTCTCTGCCTGTGTCAGATGCTAAATCAAAGCAAATAAGTGAGGAGACTGCTAAAGACAAGGAGTTGCAAGCTGTGATAGAACACCTCCAAACTGGCTGGCCCAGAGGATCCTGTCCAAAGTACTATCACATCAGATCTGAGCTAAGTGTGGCAAATGGACTGTTATTAAGAGACAATCGGATTGTCATTCCACACAGCCTGAGACCTGAAGTACTACAGAAACTGCATGAGGGTCACTTGGGAATTGAAAAATGTAAAAGGAGATCCAGAGACTCTGTATACTGGCATGGTATAAACAAGGACATTGAAAACATGATAGGAAAATGTGAAACATGCAAAAGGCACCAGAGCAAGCAGGCAAAGGAACCCATGATGATTCCTGATCTTCCTACTGAACCCTGGAAGAAAGTAGGAACAGATTTGTTTCATTTAAATGGGAAAGATTATGTGTTAGTTATTGACTACTATTCAAATTTCCCAGAAATTGCTCTGCTCACAAGTGCAACTGCTAACAGTGTTATTACTCATGTAAAGTCAATATTCGCTAGGCATGGAATACCAGAGACTGTAGTAAGTGACAATGGTCCGTGTTATAACTGCAATGAATGGCGGCAGTTTGCAGGACAATATGGTTTCCATCATGTCACATCCAGTCCTCAGCATGCACAGGCAAATGGCAAAGCAGAAAAGGGAGTGCATATCATTAAGCAGCTTTTAAAGAAGGCTACAGACAGTAAGTCAGATCCATATCTAGCTCTGCTGAGCTACAGGTCTGCTCCCCTTGACTGTGGTCTCTCCCCAGCAGAACTTTTGATGAATCGCAAGCTGCGCACTACACTGCCTCGCTACACAGAGAGCAAACAGAAACCTGAGATTCAGTCAAAAATGGAGAACTTGAAATGGAAACAAAAACAGCGTTATGACAAATCAACAAAAGCTCTCAAACCACTTGCAAAGGATGATGTGGTGAGAATCCAAGACCAGGATGCATGGAACAGAAAAGCGACAGTTCTTCAAGAAATAGGACCACGTTCCTATGAAGTGAGAACTGAGGGTGGACATGTGTTTAGAAGGAACCGTCGTAACCTTCTAAAAACCAAAGAGACTTTTCAAGGGACACTGTGTGGTGATGCAGATGAGAAGAATGCTGTGTCACGGGCTGACACAGTGCCTGAGTTGAAATCAGATGGACATGTGCAGGTGAACTCAAGTGATGCTTCCACAGAGTTACCTGTACTGAGGCGATCTGAACGTCAGATCAAAAGACCAGTTAAACTTGAACTTTGAATCAGTGTATTGGATGCTGATACTGTTCTAATGTTAAAAAAAAGGAATGTAAGAAGGATTGTATGGTTTTGAAATGTGTTTGCTTGTCTATAAGAGCTTGGTGTTTATTGAAAATATGGTGAACAGTTCAACAAAAGAACAAGCTAGAGATAACAGTTTACAAGAAGTTGATATAGAAACGAAAATGTTGTAATTGTGGTTACACTAATTCTGACTTATCGTAATGGTATTACATAAGTGTGTTAAGGCATGTGTTTTCTTATGCTCAAAGTTAATAACTTCAAAGAAAGGGGGATGTGTTGATATTAATGTGTCATTACCAGTGGTGACCAATAGAGGGGGCTGTTGATTGTGAATGACAGGTAGATCCACTTGCTGTAGAGGTTACTCGGTACTGGTATGAAGAAGTAAATAAACGTGGTGAGCTAGTTAGCTCACATGAAAGACAAAAGACTATTCATTTTAAAAGATGAACAAGACAGACAGCAACACAAGGTCTGATGTCAAAGTCCTCATTTAGACCCTTAGGGGCCAGAGTTCCCAACGTGTGGATCCAAAACAGTTCTCGTTTGAGAAGCATAGAGTTTATATCACCCCCTCTGCGTATGTATCAGAGGCGCCTCTGATAGTATTTTTATGTTATATGATGGCCTTTACAGCTTGAGTCCTGTTTTTTAAGGAACATGAAATTCTATTTAGATGTTTATGTATATATGTGTATATATTTATATTTATATGCATGTTTGTTATAACTGTCCCTAGAAAGGTTTTTTTATTGATGAATTATTCCTTAAGTGGAGATTAATGTATCACAGGTGTGTTAGGTCACATGACTGGGCCATGGGACTTTTGAAAGATGGCGTCTCTGATCCTCACTGTGTTAGCATCTGAAGAAGAGCCAGTATGGCTCGAAACGTCATAAATGGTAAATGGTAAATGGCCTGTACTTATATAGCGCCTTTCTAGTCTTTTCGACCACTCAAAGCGCTTTACAATACATTTCATTCACCCCATTCACACACATTCATACACTGATGGCAGGAGCTACCACACAGGGCCAACCTGCACATCAGGGGAAGCTAATCATTCATACACATTCATACACCGTTGACACAGCAACGGGAGCAATTTGGGGTTAAGTGTCTTGCCCAAGGACACATCGACATGTGGACTGGAGGAGCCGGGAATCGAACCGCCAATCTTCCAATTGGTGGACGACCGCTCTACCTCCTGAGCCACAGCCGCCCACAATACCTCATTAAATTATACCTGCATGGGAGCTCCTATGGTGACACAGCCAAGTTTCATTAAGATAGAAAATGTCAATTAAGGCAGAAATACCCCAAAATTATATAAATAAATACATTTTAGCGAATAACTCGCAAATGAACTACATTTATAAAATCAACCGTTATCACTGAAGCAACATAGAGCGAGAGAAGCCATTGCTAACTGCTAAGCTAAGTTAGATGTTAACAACACACTACAAATATAGAGATGCATACTCTAAAAGGACAAAAGCTTAAATTAACACCAGGTAAATATCTGCAAAACAGCAGAAACGCTAACAGTAACACAGCCAGCAACAAGAAATTAGCAGCAGGTCAGTCAGAGTGTGAATATGATTTCTAATTCTTTCAAAGTTACTTTTCAAACTAACTCACTTTATTCTTTTACTGATGACTCTCTTGTTTCTGTTCAGATCCTGTCAGGTTGGTGGGAGGAGCCAGTCGCTGTGCAGGTACACTGGAGATGAAAAAGGGAGAGTGGAGACCAGTAGATGACTCTGGCTGGAACCGGAAGAACGCAGATATAATATGCAGATATTTGGACTGTGGCTCTGTTGTTTCAACAAGAAGCAGATATGAAGATCCAATCAGATCTGTATGGAGCATCAGCTCTGACTGTCTTCATTCTGGATCTGCACTGAGGGACTGTGTATCATCATCAGATTTCTCTTCTTCCATCATGGAGCTAACCTGCTCAGGTAAGTCCATCAGTGACATCATCTCTGACAGTAATACCCCAAAATTATCTAAATAAATAAATAAATAAAGGTGTTTTGTTCCAATTTTAGCGAATAACTCGCAAATGAACTACATCACTGAAGCAACATAGAGCGAGAGAAGCCATTGCTAACTGCTAAGCTAAGTTAGATGTTAACATAACTACAAATATAGAGATGCATAGACTAAAGGACAAAAGCTTAAATTTACAGCAGCTAAATATCTGCAAAACAGCAGAAACGCTAACAGTAACACAGCCAGCAACAAGAAATTAGCAGCAGGTCAGTCAGAGTGTGAATATGATTTCTAATTCTTTCAAAGTCACTTTATTATTTTACTGATGACTCTCTTGTTTCTGTTCAGAGCCTGTCAGGTTGGTGGGAGGAGCCAGTCGATGTGCAGGTACACTGGAGGTGAAAAAGGGAGAGTGGAGGCCAGTAGAGCATTATGACTGGACCCTGAAGAACGCAGATGTAATGTGTGGATATTTGGACTGTGATTCTGCTGTTTCAACAGGAGGTAGAGAGTTAGACTCAGTCAGATCTGTATGGAGCATCAGCTCTGAGTGTCTTAATTCTGGATCTGCGCTGAAGGACTGTGTATCATCATCAGATTTCTCTTCCTTCATCATGGAGATCACCTGCTCAGGTAAGTCCATCAGTGACATCATCTCTGACAGTAATACCCCAAAATGATCTAAATAAATAAATAAAGGTGTTTTGTTCCAATTTTAGCGAATAACTCGCAAATGAACTACATCACTGAAGCAACATAGAGCGAGAGAAGCCATTGCTAACTGCTAAGCTAAGTTAGATGTTAACATAACTACAAATATAGAGATGCATACACTAAAAGGACAAAAGCTTAAATTAACACCAGGTAAATATCTGCAAAACAGCAGAAACGCTAACAGTAACACAGCCAGCAACAAAAAAATTAGCAGCAGGTCAGTCAGAGTGTGAATATGATTTCTAATTCTTTCAAAGTCACTTTATTCTTTTACTGATGACTCTCTTGTTTCTGTTCTAATGAAACTCACTTTATTCTTTTACTGATGACTCTCTTGTTTCTGTTCAGAGCCTGTCAGGTTGGTGGGAGGAGCCAGTCGCTGTGCAGGTACACTGGAGCTGAAACATGGAGAGTGGAGACCAGTGAGTTACTATTACTGGACCCTGAAGAAAGCAGACGTACTATGTAGATATTTGGACTGTGGCTCTGCTGTTTCAATAAGAAGCAGAAATGAAGCCTCAGACAGATCTGTATGGTGGATCAGCTCTGACTGTGTTCAGCCTGGATCTGCACTGAGGGACTGTGTATCATCAGGTTCCTCTTCCTACATCTTGGAGATCACCTGCTCAGGTAAGTCCATCAGTGACATCATCTCTGACAGTAATATTGTCCTTCCTCTGTCACAGTGATAGTTGGTGGTTTCCATTGGACTGAACTGTAAACTTATCCAGGACGACAGCATCCTAAAGGGTAGAGAAGTTAGCTTGTTCCTGGAGGCTCATTGATTCAAACTGAGACAATCTGCACCTTTAAGGATATTCACACTACAAGAGAAAGCAGCAGTAGTAGCAGTTTAGAGTTACAACTGTATGTGAGGAGGATCCAAGATGGCGGAGTGAGTGGCAGCACCATGCACGCTCTGGCAAAAAGCTTTGTTTTAGTCCTTGAATTGTGAACTTTATTTGCAATAACCCCACAAATTTTTAAGCCAGAACATATAGTACTTAAATACATCGAAAAAAACAAAACAACAACAGTCAAACGTTGCTACATTTGAGACGCCCTGCTAGCAACATGACTGACCACGAATATGATCTGAGGGATCTCCGTGAAGCGTGTGATGATGGCGGCATCGAAGAAATTGAAGTGGATGAAGCGACTCCCAAGGAACAGAGAATAAATTTGACCCACACACCAATAAAAAGCCCAAACCCAAAGAAGATGAGACCGCATAAAGAAAAGGAGGAAGAAAGCACCAGTGCTGCAATTCTTCATGCAGTGCAAACTTTGACCCGAAAGATGGACAAACAGACTGAACTTTTGAAAAGTTTTGACAGGGGCATCGAAACAATACAATACAACGGCAACAATACATCGGTGTGCTTAAAAAAAAAAGTAAGTGATCCCCAGAAAGAAAACAACCAGTTGAAAATTGCATGTGCGGAGCAAGCCCGCTACAAACGAAGATGGAACGTCTTCCAGAGAAGGAGGGAGAAGATACAAGGGAGACGGCTATTGGGATACTTACGAGAGTTATACCACTGTCGGTGGAGTGGCTGCGACAGTCTGTGGATACTGTCCATCGCCAAGGAAGAAAGGATAATCCTGCTGCCTCCAATGGTACTCCTCGGGCAATCATAATTCAATTTGGGATGAGAACTGTTCGGGATGAAGTCTGGAAAAGGTCGAAAGATGCGAGGGTCTGCAGAGAGATGCACGTACGTGTCCGTGAAGATTTTTCCAAAGAAGACCAGGAGGCTCGCAACAAACTCTACGCACTAATTGGCAACAAAAGAGTGGACCCTGAGCAAAGATTCTGTGCTCTAAGCAGGTATCTTGAAGTGTATTGATGTTATGTTGGGTTTTTTTTTTTTAGGATTTAAAGGTTATTGCACTTTATATGAAGGTCAAGGATTTTGTTTACTCATTCTTGCGTATCACTAGGATATTGCGCATTTCTTTTAAATGTTATTTACTAGTTTAATTTGTTGTCTTTTTAATCTTCAAATGTTAGGGGGTTGAGAAAAAGTGTAAAACGTAAGGCTATTTTTCTTTTCTGTAAGGAGCAAAAGGCTAATTGTATTTTTTTGCAAGAAACCCATTCAGTGGAGGCAGACACGAAATGTTGGAAACTGCAATGGGGAGACATGGTAGTCATGGAATATTGCATTCTGCTGGAGTTATGATTTTGTTTAATAGGTTCTCTGGAAAGGTAATAGACCACAAAAGTGATTTAAAGGGTGGCTTTAGAGATAAATGGCATTAATTATGTTCTGGTATGTGTATTTTTGGCTCTGAGCGAACTGATAGAAGAATGGAAAGTGTCGTATACAACTGATAAAATAATAGTTGGAGGAGATTTTAATTTGGCACCAGATCTCTGGTTGGATCGTCTTCCGTCAAAGGGTCAGTTTCATAATTATAATGATACCATATTATTTATCGAAAAATGGGTCTATTCACAATTCCATTTGGAAATTTAATAATATTCTTTTGGAAAATACAGATTTTTGCAAAGAGGTCAAACAGCTCATTAAAGAAATTGCTGTATTGGAAATGTCAGCCTTGAGTAAGTGGGAGTGATTTAAATTTAGGTTGCAATTAAGATAAGTAAAGTGTCCTCTAAAATTAAAAAACAAACAGCAAAACATTACAAATGAAATCAATAAATTATGTTGTAGAACGGATTTAACAACGGAGGAATATGCTAAATTGAACAGTATTCAATCTCAACTAGATAATATGTATTTGGATAAGGCAAAGGGAGCATTTATTCGTTCAAGGGCTCGTTGGATTGAGGAAGGGGAAAAAAATGTGTCCTATTTCTTTAATTTGGAAAAACAGAGACAGACAAAGAAGAAAATTCATAGGTTACTTATTATTGATGTTATTAATGAAGATCAGGACCAAGTGAATGAGGAAATTAAAGTTTTTTTATAGCAATTTGTATAAATCCAATTTTTCTAAGGAAAACTGTCTTCAGTTTTTAAATAAAATTACAGAACAAAACAAGATAATGGATGATGATGAAATACATGGAGGATAAGCTTGAAATTAAAGAGCTAGACAGAGATGCAGATGTGTAATGGGAAGTCACCAGGATTAGATGGTCTAACCGTAGAGTTCTATAAATGTTTTTGGAAAGATATTAGAGAGTTGCTTTACAATGCCTTCATAGAATGCATTTCAACCAACAATCTTTCTCCCACAATGAAACAGGGTCTTATCTCTCTAATCCCAAAACCCAACAAGGATGTACTTTTATTGGATAATTGGAGACCGACAACCTTATTGTGTAACGATTACAAACTACTGGCACATGTTTATGCAAACCGATTAAATGAGGGTTTAAAGGAAATAATAGATGAATGTCAATCAGCTTTTATGAAAGGTAGAAGTATACACAATCATACCAGGTTGATATTAGATATGCTTGATTATGAAGACCTTATTGATGCTGATAGTTTGGTGTTATTTCTTGATTTTTATAAGGCTTTTGACACCGTTGAACATTGTTTTTTATTAGAAGTGTTACACTTTATAGGTTTTGGTAAAACATTTTGTGATATTAAGATGTTTTATACTGACATTTATAGTTCTGTTTCCTTGAACCCTGGAATGACCCCGAGGTTCAAGGTGCTACGTGGTATTCGGAAAGGCTGCCCACTCATCTGTTAACAATGCTCATTAAGAACAATCCTGAAATAGAAGGTATTTCAATATTCAATGAGGAATTTAAAATAAGTCAGTTTGCAGATGACACAGCCATCTTCTTAAAAAATAAATATATGGTATAGAAAGCTCTTAATAATATTTCTATATTCTCCAGAGCTTCAGGGCTTTCCTTAAATATCAAAAATGTGAATTACTTCCCATTCATACATGTACAGATCCCAGTATTGCTTCAATTAAAGTTGCATCTGAAGTAAAATATCTTGGAATAATGATAACAATGTTATCAGAAGAGAAGACGTTAATATAGCTAATCGCTTAACAGACATGAAGATATCTTTAAGTCGCTGGCTAACCAGAGATCTTACAATCTTTGGTAGAGTTATTTTATCAAAAGCAGAAGGTATCTCTGAATTAATTTATCCATGTCACTCCCTGTATGTCTCTTCAAAAAATATAAAAAAAGCCAATTCTATTATTTTTCAGTTCTTAAGGAAAAATATAACCCATTATATTAAAAGATCACACTAAGTTAAAGAATATGAAAAAGGGGGTATTAAAGCTTTAGAATTTGATTCAATGGTTGGAACTCTAATGATTAAATGGTTGAAAACATATTTCTCAAAGCCAGAGTCTGTGTCCTTTCATATTCCGAGAACCTTGTTTAAAAAAAATAGTAGGGCTTGAATTTCTACTAAAGTGTGATTTTGAGGTACACAAGGTTCCTATTAAGCTATCCAATTTCCACAAGGAGATTCTTCAATACTGGAAAATGATAATTACTCATAATTTCTCCCCTCATGGATCTATTCTATGGAATAACAGAGTGATCACAGTAAACAGCAAAATCGATATTCAGAAGAGATTGGTATGAGAAAGGCATTGTGTCTGTAAAGGATATAATGGACTCTGATGGAGTTCTTTTGGACTACAGGGCTTGGTTAGAAAAATATGAATTAAATTGTACTCAAAGAGAGTATAATAGGATTTGTAAAGCAATCCCCTTACCACTGATTCAATTAATCCAGAATACTTTATTATATTTTAATGTTGAAGCCGTACTACCAAAATTGATGGTAAATGATTGTAACTTAAAAGATAATAAATGTAATAACAAATTGATTAGTGCTGCTATGAAATCTATAGTATTTTATGATTATAACAGAGGATTTAAAGCACAAGTGACTGATAAGGTAACTGGGTCAATGACGTATAAGGATTTACAACAACTCAATTGTAGAATAATAAAAAACAAGCATATCTAATGCAGTAGTTCAAACATTCAGAGTGTTGTGTACCTGAAGGTTCATATTATAATGTGAAAGTGATTTTAGTGGGTTTTTTAAGATTAATTGGCACTGGCCTTAAAAAAAAGTCATGTGGTGCGACCATGATTCATCTCTCTATGAAGTTTACCCGGTTGCTGAATTTATAAGAAAAAGATTTAAATTTGAAGTTGACCTGTGTACCTGTTGTAATGCAGCAGATGAAACATTTGACCATATGTTTTTTTTCTCATGCCCTGTGTCCAAAAGATTTGTTAGAAATAAGAAATTGGTTATTACTTAGAATAAATGACATATTCTTTTACATAGATAATTTAAAGTCTAATATCTCTGATATGATAAATATGATTGTTTTAATGGATAAATATCATATTCATTGTAGTAAGTGGAGAAATAGCAAACCCTCCTTTGACTGGTTTATAAATGATTTCGAATTGTTTTTCCTGTCCCTTAAAACATTTAACTCTAGCAGCGAAACAGCTGGAAAGATCTGTGGAGATATATCTCGTTTCTTGCTTATTTGATTTATGCCTAAGACTTTGCTCCTCCCTAGGTTCTTTGTTATTTTTATTGTATGCCTGGTGATCTACAAAATAACTTTCTACTTGCACCTTATAAAAAACCCAGTCTTTGTTTTGTATTTTCTTTTATATATCTTTGAAAATTTAAAAAAATAAAAATAAAAAATAAAAAAAATAAAAAATATATATATATATATATATATATATATATATATATATATATATATATATATATATATACTGTATGTATATGGTATTTAATCATTTGTATTAACACAGTGTAAACAGAGCAGTTTGCTGCTCTCTGTCAGCTCAGTGTCAGAACCATGATCAGATGTACTGACTTCACACTAGGGATCAGTTTCATTAGGATTTTATCAATACTACTACTCTTATCAATACCTCTTATTTAATCTTAATGAAGTTTTTCTGCTAAAATTAAGATTCAGCAGATAAAAAGAAAAGATAATCCACCAGAAGATGGTGCCTGAATAAGACATTTTAAAATCATACAATTAATGTAACATTGTTCTGTAGATAAAGACTTGAGTCAGGGTATGAATGTGCTCTCTTTGTTTATCAGTTGTTACTTTTAAATTCAGAAAAAGCTTTATTGGTATGAATGTTGCAGTTAAATATTCCCAAAACTAATGATGGTCCTCTCTCTCTCCAGACTCTGTCAGGCTGGTGAATGGGACTAGTCTGTGTTCAGGCAGACTGGAGGTGAAGTCTGAGCAGTCGTGGTCCTCAGTGTGTGAAGCTGACTTTGACCAGCAGGATGCAGAGGTGGTCTGTAGGGAGCTTGGCTGTGGGGCTCCTTCAGTCCTCCAGGGGGTGCTCTATGGAGAAGTGGAGGCTCCAATGTGGACCAAAGAGTTCCAGTGTGGAGGCCATGAGTCTGCTCTCCTGGACTGTAGAAGATCAGACTCAGCTAGAAGAACCTGCTCACCTGGTAAAGCTGTTGGACTCACCTGCTCAGGTAGAAGAGGAGCTGCAGCTTTGATTTGTCTTCATTTCTGTTCTAATGAAACTCACTTTATTCTTTTACTGATGACTCTCTTGTTTCTGTTCTAATGAAACTCACTTTATTCTTTTACTGATGACTCTCTTGTTTCTGTTCTAATGAAACTCACTTTATTCTTTTACTGATGACTCTCTTGTTTCTGTTCTAATGAAACTCACTTTATTCTTTTACTGATGACTCTCTTGTTTCTGTTCTAATGAAACTCACTTTATTCTTTTACTGATAACTCTCTTGTTTCTGTTCAGAGCCTGTCAGGTTGGTGGGAGGAGCCAGTCGCTGTGCAGGTACACTGGAGGTGAAACATGGAGAGTGGAAACCAGTTAGTTCCTCTGACTGGACCCTGAATGACTCTGTCTGGACCCTTAAGGAAGCAGATATAATATGTAGATATGTAGACTGTGGCTCTGCTGTTTCAACAGGAAGCAGAAATGAAGACTCAGACAGATCTGTATGGAGCATCACCTCTATCTGTCTTTATTTTGGATCTTATCTGAGGGACTGTGCATCATCAGTTTTAACTTCCTCCATCTTGGAGATCACCTGCTCAGGTAAGTCCATCAGTGACATCATCTCTGACAGTAATATTCTCCTTCCTCTGTCACAGTGATAGTTGGTGGTTTCCATTGGACTGAACTGTAAACTTATCCAGGACGACAGCATCCTAAAGGGTAGAGAAGTCAGCTTGTTCCTGGAGGCTCATTGATTCAAACTGAGACAATCTGCACCTTTAAGGATATTCACACTACAAGAGAAAGCAGCAGTAGTAGCAGTTTAGAGTTACAATATACTGTATGTATATGGTATTTAATCATTTGTATTAACAAAGTGTAAACAGAGCAGTTTGCTGCTCTCTGTCAGCTCAGTGTCAGAACCATGATCAGATGTACTGACTTCACACTAGGGATCAGTTTCATTAGGATTTCATCAATACTACTACTCTTATCAATACCACTTATTGATCCGGTTCTTTATCAATACTCTTATCAGCTCTTTATTATTATTATTAAGTAATTACTATATTAATATTATAGTTAATGAAAGTCATGACTCCACAACAGGACTATAATGTATTTATATTTTAGAGTTAAAAATACAGAGTTTGCTGACATCAACAACAATGTTTACAACAGTGTCCCAATATGAACTCAATAATATCTCCATGGAAACAAACAGAACCCAAAACCAGATTTTACCATCCAATAATCTCACTCCTTGTTTTCTTCAAGTACTGATAAAAGAACTGAGCTTAAAAATACCTCAGGTTTTTAAGTGTTTAATACTGGTTCCAGTTCAGAAGCAGGTTTCAGGGGGCATCCCTACCTCAGACCAGTGTTAATAATTACAGTTCTCTGTAGTCTGAGCTGAGGTCTGATAGCATGAGCTGCTACTGCTGAAAGCAATAATCTGACAGAGGAAAACAGGAGGAGTCTAATTCAGATTAGCTGTAGTTTCATCCATTATTCTACTGTGAACAGAGTTATGAGGGGTGTGATACCTAATAACAGAGAGACTCCTCCTTTTAAACAGCTACATCTTTATTTATATGTTTTGGGGTATTTCTGCCTTAATTGACAGCTGATGGTGGATAAGTAGACAGGAAACAAGGGGGAGAAAGAGGGGTATGAAATGTAACAAAGGTCTCCAGTCAGAGTTGAATCAGGGACGTTGTGGTTATGTGGTGCTGTAACCATTCAGCTACCACGGTGCTCTGATCTGCTTTATTTTCTGATATCATGCATTGCTGTCCACCACAGTGTCATTCTTCATGTTACAGAGGTCTGTCTGTATTACTGGTTTTTATGTTGTTTGTCTGAAACCTTCTGTTGCTGCATGTCTTGACCAGGACACTCCTGCAAAAGAGAAGTTTAATCTTAATGAGGTTTTCCTGCTAAAATAAAGATTCAGTAGAAAACAGAAACATTCTACCACAAGATGGTGCCTGAATGAGACATTTTAAAATCGTACAAATAACATGAACTATGTTCTGTAGATAAAGACTTGAGTCATGGTATGAATGTGCTCTCTCTCTTTATCAGTTGTTATTTTCTAATTCAGAAAAAGCTTTATTGGTATGAATGTTGCAGTTAAATATTCCCAAAACTAATGATGGTCCTCTCTCTCCAGACTCTGTCAGGCTGGTGAATGGGACTAGTCTGTGTTCAGGCAGACTGGAGGTGAAGTCTGAGCAGTCATGGTCCTCAGTGTGTGAAGCTGACTTTGACCAGCAGGATGCAGAGGTGGTCTGTAGGGAGCTTGGCTGTGGGGCTCCTTCAGTCCTCCAGGGGGCGCTCTATGGAGAAGTGGAGGCTCCAATGTGGACCAAAGAGTTCCAGTGTGGAGGCCATGAGTCTGCTCTCCTGGACTGTAGAAGATCAGACTCAGCTAGAAGAACCTGCTCACCTGGTAAAGCTGTTGGACTCACCTGCTCAGGTAGAAGAGGAGCTGCAGCTTTGATTTGTCTTCATTTCTGTTCTAATGAAACTCACTTTATTCTTTTACTGATGACTCTCTTGTTTCTGTTCTAATGAAACTCACTTTATTCTTTTACTGATGACTCTCTTGTTTCTGTTCTAATGAAACTCACTTTATTCTTTTACTGATGACTCTCTTGTTTCTGTTCAGATCCTGTCAGGTTGGTGGGAGGAGCCAGTCGCTGTGCAGGTACACTGGAGATGAAACAGGGAGAGTGGAGATCAGTGATGAGTGACTCGGCCTGGACCCTGAAGGAAGCAGATGTAATATGTAGATATTTGGACTGTGGCTCTGCTGTTTCAACAAGAAGCAGAAACGAAACCTCAGCCAGATCTGTATGGAGGATCAGCTCTGACTGTCTTCATTCTGGATCTGCACTGATAGACTGTGTATCGTCATCAGATTCCTCTTCCTACATCGTGGAGATCACCTGTTCAGGTAAGTCCATCAGTGACATCATCTCTGACAGTAATATTCTCCTTCCTCTGTCACAGTGATAGTTGGTGGTTTCCATTGGACTGAACTGTAAACTTATCCAGGATGACAGCATCCTAAAGGGTAGAGAAGTTAGCTTGTTCCTGGAGGCTCATTGATTCAAACTGAGACAATCTGCACCTTTAATCAACCTGCTGTGGTTCATTGTCACTCTGCAGTTCTCCTGAACCAGCTCAGTCACATCCACCTTAGAAACAACAGTTACATTGGAAATGAATATAGTTTTTGCTTTCTGTCTCATCAAATCAGAAACTGTTTACTAACAAGTTCAATATATCAACTTAAAAGCTGATGATGTGTCACTTTGTGTTCGCTGCATGTTTCTGTTGGAAACTATTGTGTCTGCAGTGTTGTATGAATGTCTTATTAACATGTTGATGGTCTCAGATGAATCAAACTGCAGCTGTTTTCTGTCTGATCTGAAGGCAGCTGAGGATGTTAATTATGGCAAAAATGTCTAAGTGGTGTAACCATAAAAACTTTGTACCAAATAATTCAAACACTAAATTCTCAATAAAACACCATATCAACTTATTTGGCATGATCTGGGGAATCATATCAAGTCAAGTGAACCACATGAAGTGTCTCAAAGTTTTTTTTTGTTAAAATTCTGAAGAAAACTAGTTTTTTTTTTACACACCTGCTGCTTCAGGTTCTTGACTGAATGTGTCTCATCAGGTGCAATAGTTTTTATCATCAGACTGGTCGTCGTCCTGCTGGTGGCTCTGCTGTTGTTCACCACTGCCGTCTATTTCATTCTGAAGGTACTGAACATGTTTGTTTAGAGGACTGATTGAAATGAAGCACTCAGCCTGTTTATCTTGAACTGAAGAGAGGAATGATGCAGATCTGTGTTGTCATGTCTCTCCAGGCCAGCAGGGGGCAGAGGTCAGACCCACAGGAGGACATTGAGATGGATTATTGTAACCTCGGTGTTTCCAGAGAGCCGGCTGAAGAGGAAGGAGCTCAGGGAGCAGAGTAGGACCTCTGAGGACAAACACAAACACTCTGAAGAAGAAAATCATCACCAGCACCAACGCTCCAAAACAGGAAGTAGTGAGACCTTTATTAAGCCCACTAGAAGAAGAGCAGAGACGAGATCTGATTGGACCATTTGTAACATAATTATCTGTTTATAATTATATTTAGTCATCATTAATCTCTCTCATGTGAACAGCTGTAACTTTTAACTTACAGATTCTCATGAATCCAGAGTTTTATGGTCTCATCTGGATAAATGTTGAGTCAAGAACTCATTTAAAAATCAGTCCAGATGTTTGATGAGTTTATATATTTTTACTTCACTGCCTTTTTATAGACTATATACTTATTATTCAGCTCAAATGTGTTATTGCTATTTTCAAAGTATTCAATTTTTTAGTTATATAAACTGAGTAAAAGAAAAAAAAGGGAAAAGATGTTGGAGAGAATTTAAATGTAAAGCATGTTTTGAATAGTAATGAGCAATAGTTTTGATTTGTACAAAATATTTTTCAACATGTTTACAAAGAGTTTTTATTATATTTTTGATTCATGTTTTGAATTACACACAACTGCACAACGCAGGCAAGTGCTGAACTGAGTTTTGCCAAGCTTACATTACATTTGTAACTGATTTCAAATACCTTATTTTAATAATATGTATATCTGTAAAACCACTGCAAGCACAACACTGTGATCGCCCAAAGAGAGAGAAGAGTCGTGAGGGAATTTAACAGAACATTTAATAAGTGGAGTAATGCTAAATGCTAAATGCTAATTGACGAGGACTGTGAGGTCATTTTAGGTAAAGTGTTAACAACAGGATGGTTAGGGTTAGGATATCAGCCTGTGAGAGAGAAGAGAGATGGTTGTGTGAAAGAGAGACCATTACATGCAAAACAGGAAAAGTCTGTTTTCTTGCTGATGACGTCTGATATGTGTATAAATATGAGATGTACGATGGGTTTCTTGGTTTCTTGGGTTTCTTGCAATAAAACACTTCAATTCTACAAGTTGATGCATAAGTCTGATTTTTAACCCTCTGAGATAATGTTCACTCAGCCCTCATTTACTGTATGTTACAGCTTCATGCTAATGAATCAGTTCATATATTATAATTATTCATATAGCGCTAAACCCAACATTTGGTGTGGCCTTGCTATGACCGCAAAGCCTAGTTTGACCCAGTGCATATTAGTTATGCACTGGGCTTCTTTATGGCGAATCATCAGCCACGCCCAACAGGAATAAGTCTCGTCTGACCTCGTTGTTTAAGCAGCTTTAGCCATTGCCACCATTGCAAAATGTTACAGCAGCTGAGTGGTCAGAGTTTCTTTAACAAGCCCAATGATGATGACAGCGTTGATAAATAAGGTGAAAAATGAGGGACTGATGCTGTGGAGGATGAAAGAAACATCTATTAATGTGTGACCAGAGAAGACTTGATGACTGTTTCAGGTGAGACGGAGATTGGAGTCATTGAGGGTTAGGGTTCTGTGTCATCAGCCTTGATGTAGTTAAAGTATTACAGTAAAAGTGCATAAGTATTATGAGCTTGATGTAGTTAAAGTCTGTGAATTGTCGCCTTATAGTGGTGGAGGGGTTTGCGTGTCCCTGTGACCCCAGGAGCTGTGTTGTCAGGGGCAACAGACCCTGGTAGGGTCTCCCAAGGCAAATTGGTTCCAGGTAAGGATCCTCCAGCCTCCTGCAGCAGACAGGAACCGGATGGCCAAGAAGGCAGCGGCTAGGGAGGTCGCTGAATCAGCAGTTCAGGTGTGGGAGGAGTTCAGGGAGGCCATGGAGAAGGACTTTCAGACGGCCTCAAAGAAGTTTTGGCAAACCATCAGGAGACAGGAAAGGGAAGCAGGACTCAGCCCAGGCTGGTCTTAGCAGGGGGGAGAACTGCTGATCTCAACAGGGGATATTGTCGGATGGTGGAAGGAACACTTTGAGGAACTCCTAAACCCGATCAACATGTCCTCTATGGAGGAGGCAGAGCTGGATGATCCGGGGGAATCTTCACCTATATCCCTGGCAGAGGTCTCTGAGGTAATTAAACAGCTTTGTTCACTTGGAGAGGGTCTACAACCGTGAGGTGTTTTGGGAGTTTGGGGTACCAGGGTCTCTGCTGCGAGCTATTGGGTCCCTAAACAACCACTGTGAGAGCTGTGTTCACATTCTCTGCAGTAAGTCAGACCTGGTCTCAGTGGGTGTTGGGCTCCATCAGGGCTGTCCCTGGTCTCTGATCCTGTTTGTGATCTTCATGGACAGAGTCTCAAGGTTCAGCCGGGGGGAGGAGAGAGTCCAGTTTTGGGTAGTGACCCAAACAATGAGATGCTGGATGTCTGGGCTCAGCCTTAGAGATAGGGTCAGGAGTTCAGACATCTGGGGGAGGCTAGGAGGACTGTGGATTTAGTCCTCCATCACTTCCATTGTAAACATGATGAAGGGATCTTCTAATGGTCAGTATGAACAGGAGGAATCATTACAGTAAACATGATGAAGGGATCTTCTAATGGTCAGTATGAACAGGAGGAATCATTACAGTAAACATTATGAAGGGATCTTCTAATGGTCAGTATGAACAGGAGGAATCATTACAGTAAACATGATGAAGGGATCTTCTAATGGTCAGTATGAACAGGAGGAATCATTACAGTAAACATGATGAAGGGATCTTCTAATGGTCAGTATGAACAGGAGGAATCATTACAGTAAACATGAAGGGATCTTCTTATGGTCAGTATGAACAGGAGGAATCATTACAGTAAACATGATGAAGGGATCTTCTAATGGTCAGTATGAACAGGAGGAATCATTACAGTAAACATGATGAAGGGATCTTCTAATGGTCAGTATGAACAGGAGGAATCATTACAGTAAACATGATGAAGGGATCTTCTAATGGTCAGTATGAACAGGAGGAATCATTCAACTCATTCAGAGCATAAAATAATGATTTATGTCAAAATCATTGAAAGGACAGAGTGCAAATGAAATACTGAAATTTAAAGAGCTCAAATGAATCATTTCCAGTTGGTTTATTTAAGAAAAGGATGAATATATTCTGCTTTCTTTAGTCCTCTGACAGTAAACTGAACTGAGGATCATCTTTGGCATTTTCTGGCATTTTCTGGACGAAACAACTGATCAGTTAATCAATAATGAACATAATCATTAGCTGCTTACAACAAAGATTCACTCTGGAGTTTTAAACCTTCTTGAAGGGTCAGATTCAGTTCATTTCAGATTGTTAAATATTTAAAACATGTTTCTATGAAAGCTGTGAATGTTTGCAGTAGTTTAACTCTTCTTCTGTCAGGTTGTGTGTCATCGACGAGTCTTCGTTCCTGTCGCACTCGGACATCAGCTACGATCGCACAGATGACGACGTGGTGAGGTCACGAACCCGAAGAGACGCAGGATGTTATTGTATTCAAGGTTTTTAGTTGGTCGTCTGTCTGCTGTTGGTTATTCACATCATGCATCAGTTTTA
Source organism: Scomber scombrus (assembly GCF_963691925.1). Lineage (NCBI taxonomy): Eukaryota > Metazoa > Chordata > Actinopteri > Scombriformes > Scombridae > Scomber > Scomber scombrus. The sequence goes on from NC_084990.1 coordinate 24,843,445, forward strand.
TATTGATTTATTTTATTAAAAATCATAGAAAGATATTGAAATTATAAAAAGAAAACAAGTACTCATGTCTTCTATTTGAGGATATTTTCTATTAATAAGAAATCAATGAAACAACTAATATCTGATGAAGAAGCTAAGAGTTTGTTGATTATTATTTCAGGACGTGGACACATCTGTGATTAAACCGCTGAGGTCTCGGGCCAGAGAGAGAAGGGTAAGCGCCCGTCCAACCACAGCTCACACTCTCAGGTGATGCTCCACTCGGTTCCTGATTGTTCTGCTGCTTCTCTGCAGAGATCGTCGATGGGTGTGACTGTCGCCGCTGTGGTTGGGAGGCGAGGGAGAAGCGGGAACATGTTTACAGAGCCGCTGGAGAGGAGAACGGTGGAGAAGGTGAACATGCTGATCAATAACTGCAACAACATCAGCAGCACTAGATTATTATATTTACCCAGCTTCTGTTTGAAGTAACTGAGCACATTTACTGTAGTACAGTTTGAGGTACTTGTACATTTACTGTAGTACAGTTAGAGGTACTAGTACTTTACTGTAGTACAGTTAGAGGTACTAGTACTTTACTGTAGTACAGTTAGAGGTACTAGTACTTTACTGTAGTACAGTTAGAGGTACTAGTACTTTACTGTAGTACAGTTAGAGGTACTAGTACTTTACTGTAGTACAGTTAGAGGTACTAGTACTTTACTGTAGTACAGTTAGAGGTACTAGTACTTTACTGTAGTACAGTTAGAGGTACTTGTACTTTACTGTAGTACAGTTAGAGGTACTAGTACTTTACTGTAGTACAGTTAGAGGTACTAGTACTTTACTGTAGTACAGTTAGAGGTACTAGTACTTTACTGTAGTACAGTTAGAGGTACTAGTACTTTACTGTAGTACAGTTAGAGGTACTAGTACTTTACTGCAGTACAGTTTGAGGTACTTGTACTTTACTGCAGTACAGTTAGAGGTACTTGTACTTTACTGTAGTACAGTTAGAGGTACTAGTACTTTACTGTAGTACAGTTAGAGGTACTTGTACTTTACTGTAGTACAGTTTGAGGTACTAGTACTTTACTGTAGTACAGTTTGAGGTACTAGTACTCTACTGTAGTACAGTTAGAGGTACTAGTACTTTACTGCAGTGCAGTTTGAGGTACTTGTACTTTACTGTAGTACAGTTAGAGGTACTTGTACTTTACTGTAGTACAGTTAGAGGTACTAGTACTTTACTGTAGTACAGTTAGAGGTACTAGTACTTTACTGTAGTACAGTTTGAGGTACTAGTACTTTACTGTAGTACAGTTTGAGGTACTAGTACTCTACTGTAGTACAGTTAGAGGTACTAGTACTTTACTGCAGTGCAGTTTGAGGTACTTGTACTTTACTGTAGTACAGTCTGAGTCTGAAGCTTCTGTGTGTCAGGAGGTGGAGACGATCGTGGAGGCGTCGGTGTCGACTCCGGACGCTCGAGCGAAGATTCACATGGTTGTGGGAATCACACAGGGGAGCCCCGACAACCCGACCCTCTGCATCACCCAGGAGTGTGCTGTTTCAGACTGTGATGAAGGAGGAGGAGTAGGAGGTGTGTTCAGATCTCTCATTACTGTGTGACTCAGACTGCAGTTCAACATGATGATGATGATGATGATGATGATGATGATGATGATGATGATGATGATGATGATGATGATGATGATGATGATGTTCAAATCTCTGAGCTGGAAGTGTCGTGGAAATCTGAAAACACTGAACACAAAGATAAAGTAATACACAAAAACACTACTGGGTTGAAGATTAAACTATTATTTTACAATAAGGAGACAGCAGACACAGAGTGGCATCAGCTCATCTAATTAAAGTACCTGAAAGAACAAATAAATGATCTGATTGGTCAAACATGTCAGCCTATATGACTACAGCCAATGGCAAATAGCTACAAGAAATACATTTGCATACATGCACATTTATTACCGAAATGTTAACTAGGGTCAAACGTCCTCCATCCAAGTCCCTTTTACCCATATGTTGGCACAGGGTACAGGGTCAATGCAGTGGTCATACATCCACACATCCCAAAACTATGAACTTCTATCTTCTATCCAGACTTGGACCGAGGCGAGGAAGTAATAATAAACTCCTAAACAATAACCAAGAGCACACTTATAAGGCCAAAACAGTGCATAATCATACATTAAGTCCTTTTGACACCAAAACGGTCGCCCCCTGGTGGCCTTTTGATAGAATGCAGTTTTAAGTTACTTCCCCGTTGGCCTCATTTCAGAGGACCAGAACTCCCCGCCTGATTCTGACTCATAATTAATCTCAACATTAATTCACATTGAAAAATTCCCCATCAGCTATTTTATAGAATATGAAGAAAAATTAAAAACGTATGTATTTCATTTCCATTTCTATACTACGGGTCACATTAGGAAAAGTCTGACTGAAAGAAATGTGTAGAGTGTTTTTTACAAATGGGTCAAATTTGTCCCTGATCAGTATGTAAGAGGTTAAAACATCAAACTCAACTTGTCTTTACTTTTGCAGAAGCTGCCTCATAACTCTGCTCTTATAACTAAAAGTTGCTTTATATGTCATGTTCTTTTTTTCAGTTAGTTTATTTATTTATCTGAACATGTGAAAATAACAAAATAAAATATAAAGGCAGTGAAACATAACTAAATATAAAATGAGAGCAAATGTTAGATAAACAACAAAATAACACGCATTAAGTAAGGAACTGTTCTAGTCCTACATCTGTCTTTAAAACTCTAACAATCAATTTAAGCCAAAAACAAAACGAGAATAAAGAAATAAAGTTCATTTTTATATTTATCCAAAATGTTATTTTTAAAGACGTATTTGAACGTATTTAATGTTCTCCACTGTTTGCAGTTCATCTTCACATCAGTAAAATGTCTTTTGTTGATTAACATGTTTGGTTTTATTAGTTAAATAAATAAAGAAAAGGATAAGCTCACAGTGTTTCTAAACATCAGTCAGACGCTGAATCAGAATCAGGTCATGATTTTAAGTTCTGAAATTGATAATTAAACAATTTAAATTCAAAGAAAAGTCGATTTTACAGTTAAGTGAAGATTTTTCACACGTTAGCAGAATTTTTCTCTTTTACTTTAAATGTTGATTTCAGTGTTTCTTGTGACTCTGACCTGCAGACGACACATCGGTGTGGTGTCCGTGTGATGAGCCTGAACCAGAACCAGAACCTGAACCTGAAGCGAGGCTGGAGGAGAGCATCATCATCAGAGCCGAGAAAACTCCCAAACATGTTTTTGTTTCTAAAACGGTACGAAGCCGCCGAGCCGCTGTGCTCCATGTCCGAACGTCCGCCTCATTCACTGAACATGAATCTGCTGCTTGTGTCAGGTGATCTGGACCGAGACGTGCTCGCCCTGCGGCAAGAGGATCCGCTTTGGGAAGATCGCCATGAAGTGCAGGAAGTGCCGAGTGATCGCTCATCCAGAGTGTAAACAGAAGTGTGTCACCGTCTGCTCGGCCGCCACACCAGGAACTACGGCTCAGACGGTAACAGAGTCCATCAGAACCTCACTCAGCTCAGTTGCAGGAGTCCTAACATTACAACCAATAAGACGTCTTCCTTTTGTGAACTTCACTGCATCTTTTCTTCTTCAGAACTCGCTGGAAAGTTTCGCTCCGTTGAAGCATCCCAGAGTTCCTCAGCTGATCATCGAGTGTGTGACTGAGATCGAGAGGAGAGGACTGCAGGAGGTAAACTGTCCGATCCTTCGTGGTCTCATTGGTGTCTGGACCAGGAACCAGGATATTGTCTCTTCCAGATAGTTCAACGAGTCTTTGATGAATCTGTAAATCCCTTCAGAGCAGCAGGAAGTGTTGATCCATCAGAGTTTAGTGTGTTTAGTAGATAAGACGTTTAGCTTTGACATAATAATGACCGGTCCGTTTGTGTGTGTGCGTGTGTGTGTGTGTGTGTGCGTGTGTGTGTGTAGCGGGGTTTGTACAGAGTTCCTGGAGGTGAGCGGCTCGTGAAGGATCTCAAGGATCGCTTCCTTCAGGGGAAAACTCCGCTCATGCTCAGTAGAGTTCAGGACGTCCACGTGCTCTGCGGACTCCTCAAAGACTTTCTGAGGACGCTGAAGGAGCCGCTGGTCACCTTCAAACTGCACCGCACCTTCATGGAGGCAGGAGGTGAGTTCAACACGTCACCTGTCTGTCCACCTGTCCACACCTCATCCCCTCTGTGTTTGTGTCCCTGCAGAGATGTCCGATGCAGACAGCAGCACTGCAGCCATGTTTCAGGCTGTAGCAGAGCTGCCGAAAACCAACAAAGACACGCTGGCTTTCCTCATGCTGCACTTTCACAAGTAAGCTCAGAGTCTTACATAACTACACCCAACTGCTCCCATTATCACTCTGCTATAAGGTTTGATTTTGTATTTATTTAAAACGATTGCAATCATCTTGGTGGATACAGAGATGGTGCTCTTGCAAAATACTGTCATGGGAAGAAACTTGCTATTTTCGGTGTTTAGGTTGCTAAGATGTACAGATAAACACTACTGTTGCATCAGTTTTAATCATGTTCATTGTAATATATCAGACCTGCAGACTTTCAGCAAAAAGACCTAACAGATAAACAGGTTTGGTGTTTGGAGGATGGAGAGCATTAAAGAGAGACCAGAGGACTGAAACTCATCTTCCAGTTCCTCTACGTCTCCATTACTGCTCTACACATTCCTACAGATAGATTGCAGGAGGTTCAAAAACAAAATAATGAAAACTTAAACTGTTGAACATAATCAGCTCGTCTGTAAACGTCACTCGACATTTTTGTTTTAGGATTTAGGACAGGTGAAGGAGTCTTTTTACTTAAGATCTTCGTATTTCCACCACTGGACTGTTTGTCTAAATGTGTTGCAGGATGTAAGAAGAATAAACTTGATTAGATTCTGGTGTTGTGTCAGTTCTTGTTTCCATCTTGACTTCATATTTCAGGGTCATGAGGAGTCCTCGGTGTCAGATGGACCAGAACAATCTGTCCCGGGTGTTTGGACCGACTCTGGTGGGACACGGGACGTCTGCGCCGCCTCCGGCAACCATCCTGAGAGACACACTCACTCAGGCGAAGGTCAGCAGCTGCTCTGATGTTCACGCCAACAGTATGACGGTTAACGTCTGATCAGTCCTGAAAGATGGACACTGTGACAGATCCACAAAAAGTGAAGCCAATATGTCTTGATCGCCCCCTGGTGGTTGGCTGCAGTGTAGGTTATAAGTCTTGCCCCCCATCACAGGTGTGTTAGCAAATGTCTTGTTGGCCATTTCATATTTTGATTGGTTGGTAGCAGAAGTCACATTGTTGGAATTTGTGTCTGAGCTGCTGGATTTGATGATCAGAGATTCCTCTTTTGATCCCAGCTGCTCGTCTGAGATCTCAGAGCTCAGAACATTTAGGCCCCGTCTCCACCTGGTTTAAACATCTGGATAATGACGTATGGAGCGAGACGAAAAACGTGGTTGTGTGAAAGACCAAAAGCTTTACAATGTCATATATGAGCTGATTCTTTTCAATAAACCACCTCAACGCTACAAGTTTGATTTCTGACCCTCTGAGATACGACAGTTCTTCTAGTGTTTCTTATCGTACTCGCTTCAGCTGCAGGAAGAGGCGGAGCTCAGTGATCTCAACTTACTTTTTCTAATGTGGTCACGTGAGTGTTTCTCTGCTCTCAGGTTGTTTGCCGATTGTTGGCTTTCCCTGAAGAGTCGTGGAGACGCATCCTCGACATCCGCACCAACCAGACCCCATCTTCATCTTCATCATCATCCTCCACCACCAAGACCAGCAGCCAGGTCGAAGGGAACGGTACTCAGCATCACACATCAGCCCTCAGTTGTTGTTTTTTTTGGTTCAATTCATTTTTATTCACTATTATTGTTTCATTTATTTTTTATCCCATGATGTTTCTGCTGGTGAGAAACATGAAGTAGATTTCTACTGCAGACTCTTTATACACCAACTGTGATGGAAAAAGTACTCAGATACTTTACTGCAGTAAAAGTACTAATACAACAAAGTAAAAAATACTCTATTACAAGAACAGTAAAAGTACTGCAGTATTATGAGCAATGTAGTATGCAGTATTACAGTAAAAGTACTGCAGTATTATGAGCGATGTAGTATGCAGTATTACAGTAAAAGTACTGCAGTATTATGAGCGATGTAGTATGCAGTATTACAGTAAAAGTACTGCAGTATTATGAGTGTAGTATGCAGTATTACAGTAAAAGTACTGCAGTATTATGAGTGATGTAGTATGCAGTATTACAGTAAAAGTACTGCAGTATTATGAGCGATGTAGTATGCAGTATTACAGTAAAAGTACTGCAGTATTATAGTGATGTAGTATGCAGTATTACAGTAAAAGTACTGCAGTATTATAGTGATGTAGTATGCAGTATTACAGTAAAGTACTGCAGTATTATAGTGATGTAGTATGCAGTATTACAGTAAAAGTACTGCAGTATTATAGTGATGTAGTATGCAGTATTACAGTAAAGTACTGCAGTATTATAGTGATGTAGTATGCAGTATTACAGTAAAAGTACTGCAGTATTATAGTGATGTAGTATGCAGTATTACAGTAAAGTACTGCAGTATTATAGTGATGTAGTATGCAGTATTACAGTAAAAGTACTGCAGTATTATAGTGATGTAGTATGCAGTATTACAGTAAAGTACTGCAGTATTATAGTGATGTAGTATGCAGTATTACAGTAAAAGTACTGCAGTATTATAGTGATGTAGTATGCAGTATTACAGTAAAGTACTGCAGTATTATAGTGATGTAGTATGCAGTATTACAGTAAAGTACTGCAGTATTATAGTGATGTAGTATGCAGTATTACAGTAAAGTAGTGGTTTGGTCCTCTGACTGATATATTATTATTATGACATCATTAGATTATTAATAGTGAAGCATCAGTGTTAGAGCAGCATGTTACTGTTGTAGCTGCTGGAGGTGGAGCTAGTTTACACTACTTTATATACAGTTAGCTAGTTTAGTCCAGTGGTTCCCAACCTAGGGGTGGGGCCCCTCCAAAGGGTCAGCAGATAAATGTGAGGGGGGGTGAGATGATTAATGGGAAAGAAGAACAAACTAAGTTCTGATACACAAATGTGTTTTCAGTTTTTTGGACTTTTTCTCTAATCTTTGATTGTTGCTGAAATATTGGATCATTTGAACATTTATTGAAATGAAAGCATGTGAGAAGTTTAGAGGAGCTGTTAACAACTCATAGACATCTGAAATGTGAGCCGACTACACACTGCTGTCTGGTTTCATCTTTAACAATGTGTTGTATTTATAAAGCTTGTTATATTATCCATTGTGTCAAATCTGCATCTGAAAAGTAACTAAAGCTGTCAAATAAATGTAGTGGAGTAGAAAGTACAATATTTCCCTCTGAGATGTAGAAAGTAGCATCACATGGAAATACTACAGTAAAGTAACGGTACGATTAATGCAAGTTCTGATTTTTATGTTTGAAAGATTTCCTCTGGATGTGTCAGACGTCATTTTCACCTCTTCAGTTAGCATGAACAAGTCTTTCCTCAGATGAACATGAGGTCTTCATACATGTCTTCTTCTTCTTCTTCTTCTTCTTCTTCTTCTTCTTCTTCTTCTTCACAGTTCGGCTCTTCCAGCCGCTGACGTCTCCGGAGTTGAACAGCTACTACACGGCTGCCGGCAGACGATCAGTGAGAGGACCGATCAGGAACCAGGGAGCCGCTTCAGGAGGCAACACGTAAGAGATCAGACCACGACTCTGAGTGCAGCAGTTTCAGTTTTTAAAATTGTCAAATTAAACAAGACAAAGACGTCACTGAGATTTATATCATGCTGATTATTTTATTTACTGTGTGTGAATCAAAGTCTGAGATTTTATTCATTCCTTGTAGTCCAAAATATATTTAAAACACATCACAAACTCAACAGGAAGCTAAAACTAGACTAATGAGTTCTCTCTTAGTTCTGGTTAATAGTCGAGCTGCAGGAATCATGTGATCAGCTGTCTGAACCCGGTTTGTCTGATTTGTTCCTTCAGAGGACGAGCAGAGCCGGGAAGAAGATTCTTCACTTCACCGAACTAACACACACACACACACACACACACACACACACACACACACACACACACACCTACACCTACAGACACACACACCTACAGACACACACACCTCACACATCTGCTCGTCTGACTTGATGCAAATATAAAAGATTTATTTGTTTTCTCACGTTTTGGTTTTTTATGTGTAATTGATGGAACGGAAACCTGAAACTCACCTTGATGTGTTTAAAACAAACAGCTGTTCATCATTTTATAAACGTTTTAAACTGAAGCAGAGAAACTGAATCACAGCTGAAACTTTAAACTGTGAAAAAAACAAAAAAAACACAGACATGTTTTCAATGTAAGAAATAAATAAAGTTTAAATATTGAAGATGCAGAGGATGGCAGTCGTCATTTTCCACCTTTCCCTGAACATTTACAATCTACTGCCCCCTGCTGCTCACACTAACACTCTGCTGCCCCCTGCTGCTCACACTGACACTCTGTTGCCCCCTGCTGCTCACACTGAGACTCTGCTGCCCCCTGCTGCTCACACTGACACTCTGCTGCCCCCTGCTGCTCAAACTGACACTCTGCTGCCCCCTGCTGCTCACACTGAGACTCTGCTGCCCCCTGCTGCTCACACTGACACTCTGCTGCCCCCTGCTGCTCACACTGACACTCTGCTGCCCCCTGCTGCTCACACTAACACTGTGCTGCCCCCTGCTGCTCACACTGACACTCTGCTGCACCCTGCTGCTCACACTGACACTCTGCTGCCCCCTGCTGCTCACAATGACACTCTGCTCCCCTGCTGCTCACACTGACACTCTGTTGCCCCCTGCTGCTCACACTGACACTCTGCTGCCCCCTGCTGCTCACACTGACACTCTGCTGCACCCTGCTGCTCACACTAACACTTTGCTGCCCCCTGCTGCTCACACTGACACTCTGTTGCCCCCTGCTGCTCACACTGACACTCTACTGCCCACTGATGTCACACTGACACTCTGCTGCCCCCTGCTGCTCACACTGAGACTCTGCTGCCCCCTGCTGCTCACACTAACACTCTGCTGCCCCCTGCTGCTCACACTGAGACTCTGCTGCCCCCTGCTGCTCACACTGACACTCTGCTGCCCCCTGCTGCTCACACTAACACTCTGCTGCCCCCTGCTGCTCACACTGAGACTCTGCTGCCCCCTGCTCCTCACACTGACACTCTGTTGCCCCCTGCTGCTCACACTGACACTCTGCTGCCCACTGATGTCACACTGACACTCTGCTGCCCCCTGCTGCTCACACTGACACTCTGCTCCCCTGCTGCTCACACTGACACTCTGTTGCCCCCTGCTGCTCACACTAACACTGTGCTGCCCCCTGCTGCTCACACTGACACTCTGTTGCCCCCTGCTGCTCACACTGACACTCTACTGCCCACTGATGTCACACTGACACTCTGCTGCCCCCTGCTGCTCACACTGAGACTCTGCTGCCCCCTGCTGCTCACACTAACACTCTGCTGCCCCCTGCTGCTCACACTGAGACTCTGCTGCCCCCTGCTGCTCACATTGACACTCTGCTACCCCTGCTGCTCACACTGACACTCTGCTGCCCCCTGCTGCTCACACTGACACTCTGCTCCCCTGCTGCTCACATTGACACTCTGCTGCCCCCTGTTGATAACACTGTGACTCTGCTGCCCACTGATGTCACACTGACACTCTGCTGCCCCCTGCTGCTCACACTGACTCTCTGCTGCCCCCTGCTGCTCACATTGACACTCTGCTGCCCCCTGCTGCTCACACTGACACTCTGCTGCCCCTTTACTCATCAAATGTCTTTATAACGCAATTATTTTATGATTTGTGTATTTTGCTGCCTTGTGAAGCACTTTGTAACCTGGATTTTAAAAAGTGCTCTATACATAAATAAATAATTAATTAAATATGATTAAATATAAGAAGTCGGTTCAGGCAACACGTCAGAGACCACAGACCACAGACCAGAACTCTGAGTGCAGCAGAAGACAGATTGGATGTTGCAGGTTCAAAAAAAGTCTGAGCCTTTAAGCTGTGCAGCTCAGGTAGGACTCTGCTTTAATGATGGATGTGTGAAAGACTCAAAACCTCTTTGGAAAAATACTGAATTTAAGTCAAAAGTTCACTCTAACAGACCTAACAACCCAAATATGCATTTCATACTTTTAATAATTAAAACTCTGAACAACTAGAAACTGTTTTAAAGTTAATTAAGTTATGAGGTTTTTCTGTGACAGGAAACATCTGAGGACAAACTAACTGATGTACAGATTACAGAGGACACATCTGTTACCATGGTAACATGTTTACTGTCACGTACAGGACTGAAAGGTGTGAAACACCTTTTTTTTCTCTCTGAGTAAACATGTTTGAGCTGCTTCCTGTAACTCTGTCAAACTGCTTATCATGGTAAAATCTTACCCACCTGTGGTTAGCGGCTTCAGTTCTGAGAAGCAGCTCATTAGTTAATTTCCTGGATGATGAGAGGAAACAGATCATGTGATCAGCAGAGGAGAGCTATCGAGTCCGTCAGACAGACAGAGACAGACGGTCTACCTGGTCATGGATCACCTGCTGATGGTGTTGGTGTTGCTGTGCAGCTCAGGTAGGACTCTGCTTTAATGATGGATGTGTGAAAGGCTCAAAACCTCTTTGGAAAAATACTGAATTTAAGTCAAAAGTTCACTGAAGGAAAACGTTATCATTTTTTTCCACGTGTTAATATTCTTTTGCAGCATTGACTTATACCATATAATCTACCATAAAGCGTTTTTTCTGGTAATATTTTTCTGCTGTAACTCATTATTACCTCCAGTTGTCCACGGAGGTTAAAAAAACTCTTGTCTCAACTTGGTAAGAGTTTTCAGCATTTGACTCAGTCTCAGCACGAGGTTGTGGTCGGGTTGACTGACTCTCATCTATCTTTGTTCTCTGCCATCTCGGACCAATGTGTTGATGCATGATTTTGATGTGGGGGATTCTCCTCCAATAAAACAGCATGCTTACCATGTGTGTCCTGATAAACGTGCCCGTTTGCAAAGCAGGTGAATTAAACGTGAGAGAATGGCATTGCAGAGCCTCGCTCTAGCTCCTGGAGCTCCCCGTGTCTTTTGGCTGATCAATCTGATGGCTCAGACCGGTTTTGCATGGATTTCTGTAAAGTGAACTTGGTCACGAAGCCAGATTGTTATCCTCTTCTCAGAGCTGAGGATTGTGTTGACCATGTTGGTAATGCTAATTATATGATGAAGCTTGACCTGCTCAAAGGTTATTGGCAGCTGTCACTGACTCCTCGGGCAAAAGACATTTCTGCTTTCGTGACCCCTGACACTTTTTTGTAATATACGGTGATGCCATCCGGCGTGCGTAACAGTCCTGCTACATTTCAATATTTCTATTAGATTAAAATTCAAATTATTATATATTGGACAAACACACTTATTGGATTTTTTTTCTGATTTTATTTGAGTTTAATTTTCTTACATTGAAATGGATTTTACTCATCAAATGTCTTTATAACGCAATTATTTTATAATTTGTGTATTTTGCTGCCTTGTGAAGCACTTTGTAACCTGGATTTTAAAAAGTGCTCTATACATAAATAAATAATTAATTAAATATGAATAAATATAAGAAGTCGGTTCAGGCAACACGTAAGAGACCACAGACCACAGACCAGAACTCTGTGCAGCAGAAGACAGATTGGATGTTGCAGGTTCAAAAAAAGTCTGAGCCTTTAAGCTGTGCAGCTCAGGTAGGACTCTGCTTTAATGATGGATGTGTGAAAGACTCAAAACCTCTTTGGAAAAATACTGAATTTAAGTCAAAAGTTCACTCTAACAGACCTAACAACCCAAATATGCATTTCATACTTTTAATAATTAAAACTCTGAACAACTAGAAACTGTTTTAAAGTTAATTAAGTTATGAGGTTTTTCTGTGACAGGAAACATCTGAGGACAAACTAACTGATGTACAGATTACAGAGGACACATCTGTTACCATGGTAACATGTTTACTGTCACGTACAGGACTGAAAGGTGTGAAACACCTTTTTTTTTCTCACGCAGTAAACATGTTTGAGCTGCTTCCTGTAACTCTGTCAAACTGCTTATCATGGTAAAATCTTACCCACCTGTGGTTAGCGGCTTCAGTTCTGAGAAGCAGCTCATTAGTTAATTTCCTGGATGATGAGAGGAAACAGATCATGTAATCAGCAGAGGAGAGCTATCGAGTCCGTCAGACAGACAGAGACAGACGGTGTACCTGGTCATGGATCACCTGCTGATGGTGTTGGTGTTGCTGTGCAGCTCAGGTAGGACTCTGCTTTAATGATGGATGTGTGAAAGACTCAAAACCTCTTTGGAAAAATACTGAATTTAAGTCAAAAGTTCACTGAAGGAAAACTATCGTTTTTTTCCACGTGTTAATATTCTTTTGCAGCATTGACTTTGTCACATATAATCTACCATAAAGCGTTTTTTCTGGTAATATTTTTCTGCTGTAACTTAATATTACCTCCAGTTGTCCACGGAGGTTAAAAAAACTCTTGTCTCAACTTGGTAAGAGTTTTCCGCATTTGACTCAGTCTCAGCACGAGGTTGTGGTCGGGTTGACTGACTCTCATCTATCTTTGTTCTCTGCCATCTCGGACCCATGTTGTTGATGCATGATTTTGATGTGGGGGATTCTCCTCCAATAAAACAGCATGCTTACCATGTGTGTCCTGATAAACGTGCCCGTTTGCAAAGCAGGTGAATTAAACGTGAGAGAATGGCATTGCAGAGCCTCGCTCTAGCTCCTGGAGCTCCCCGTGTCTCTTGGCTGATCAATCTGATGAAACTTTTTTGTAATTTACGGTGATGCCATTCGGCGTGCGTAACACTCCTGCTACATTTCAGCGTCTGGTACATACTGAGAGATGCCAATCTCACATTCAACCTTACCAAGTGTGATTTTGGTCAGGTTACAGTGACCTATTTAGGCAAGGTTGTTGGCCGGGGGCAAGTCAGGCCGGTGCACTCCAAGATTGAAGCTATTTTTTTGGTTCCCTGTTCCAGCTTCTCGGCGTGAGCTGCCCCGGTTTTTAGGGATTGCAGGACACTATAGAAGTTTTTGTGGGAACGTCTGTGTGAAGGCTTTGCTGAGTAATGCTCTCATACTTGCTGCACCAGAGTCTGATTGGCCGTTTAAACTTTCTGTCGATGCGAGTGATGCAGGAGCAGGTGCTGTCCTTCTTCAGGCAGGAGATGATGGGCTGGAGCATCCTGTTTCGTAGTTCTCCAGGAAAATTTACCGCCATCAACCGGTATATTCCACCATTGAGAAGGAGGCTCTTGCCCTCGTCTTGGCCCTTAAACACTTTGAGGTGTATGTTGGCTCTGCTAGTATGCCTACCGTTGTGTATACCGACCCTAACCCTCTAGTCTTTATTTATCAGATGCGGATTTCTAACCAGAGACTTATGTGCTAGTCTTTGTTTCTGCAAACCTTTAATGTGGAAATCAGGCATGAGGAAGGAACAATGACCTGGCTGACACATTATCAAGGTGCTAGTAACTTTGTGTAAATAACATCCGTGAACTCCTGCTATTTACAATCTCAGGGTGGGGTGTTACATGTGGCCCTGTAGGGACAGTGTTGCACCCAGCTGGTGTCCCACTGTTCCTCTTCTCTCTCTCTCTCTCTCTCTCTCTCTCTCTCTCTCTCTCCCTCGCTCTCTACCTGTTTGTTTTTATTCAGGAAGACACATCTGGTAGTGGTTTTGTAATCACCTGGTGAGAGCATTTGAGGAGGATTGAGAGTAATCCTCACTCTCTCTCTCTCCAGCCACGGCCCAGCTCACATCTATTGGGGACATTTTTCTTCCTTTCCCCTTGTTGTTTTTCTTCTCTCTGCATGTTTGTCAGTGCTGGGGTTTTGTTTTGTTAGTTTGTTACTTGAGTTTGGGATTGAGATTGTCAGTAGTCCAGTTTTCTTTGGTTCATTTAGAAGTGAACTAAATGTAGTTATGAGGTTTTTCTGTGACAGGAAGCATCTGAGGACAAACTAACTGATGTGAGATTACAGAGGACATCTGTTACCATGGCAACATGTTTACTGTCACGTACAGGACTGAAAGGTGTGAAACACCTTTTTTTTTCTCACGCAGTAAACATGTTTGAGCTGCTTCCTGTAACTCTGTCAAACTGCTTATCATGGTAAAATCTTACCCACCTGTGGTTAGTGGCTTCAGTTCTGAGAAGCAGCTCATCAGTTAATTTCCTGGCTGATTAAATAAAAAGAGAAAAAAGATCATGTGATCAGCAGAGGAGAGCTATCGAGTCCGTCAGACAGACACAGAGACAGACGGTCTACCTGGTCATGGATCACCTGCTGATGGTGTTGATGTTGCTGTGCAGCTCAGGTAGGACTCTGCTTTAATGATGGATGTGTGAAAGACTCAAAACCTCTTTGAAAAAATACTGAATTTAAGTCAAAAGTTCACTGAAGGAAAACGTTATCAGTAAAAAGTAGTGAAATATCTTCAGTTCAATTTTGGTGATGGTAACTGTGTCGATAAATAATAGGTTTGAAGGGCACACAGAGAACAGGTTTTTCCACCTGTGTTAATATTTATGGTTTTACTAACAGCATTGACTTTGTCACTAATAGTCTCCCATACAGAGTTGTTTCTGCTGTAACTCAATATGTTTGTTAACCTCTTCCACTAGAACCTCTAATTCTATCAGATCACATTTCTGCTCGTCCAAACTGTCATTTAAATCCTGCTGTCTGCTCCTGTTGTTATTAGTGCACTTATTCTTAGTAGATCACCACAAAACACACACTAACCAAATGTGCAATCTGTTGCACTGCAAACACAATTTAGTACCTTTATTTGGGATCTTAGTAAATCAGGCCCAAAGTAGCACTTCACAGAGATCACTTGATCAGTCTGACTATGATACATATGTAACTTTACAGCAGCCAAATAAACCACACAAACACAATTGAAATTGCACAACCCAAAAGAACCTACAACCAATAAATTGAAATAGCCACAACAGTCCAACATTATACATTTTCTTCTTCTTCTGATGATGACAGTAAGATGACTTGTGCAGAAAATCAACATTTGAAACAGAATTCAGTGACTGCCATTCACTGCATGATCCAGCAAAAAATGAAGCCACCTTATTGGATGGGTTTCCTTCAGTTTTTTGTCTTTTTTTGAGGATTATTTTCACCTCAACATGAAATATCTACAAAAACATGTTTCTGCTTTCTTTGTTCCGGAAAAAATAAACTTTATAGTTCATGTTATATTGACTCTATTTGTCTGTTCATGAACCATTTGTGATATTTTATTAACATTAACTAACATTTGATTGCATTCTTGTATTTAACTTACAAATTAAGATTAATTTCTTACTTTAGATGTCTAGCTGACTGTCTCTGTCTTCCAGAGTCTCCAGGTCTCCAAACCAGAGAGCAAACACTTTAGTCTGGTTTGGTTTTTAGCTCCGTCTTCTAGTTACTGAAAACTGAACATGTTACTTTCACATATTATAACAGTCTGTGGCATATTTGGTAAAACAGATGTAAAAGTTATATTGTGGTCCACTTTGCAGGTCAGTGGTAAACTGGTCAAATGACTCCTGAGTGAGTTCAATAATCTGTGTTTTCACTGAGATGAGCTCTGAGCTGCTGGAAAGCCTCACAGTGTTTGTTCAGTTCACAGCTCTGCACCAATATTAATATTAATTGTCTGATTTTCTCTCCAGGACTCCAGGCTGAAGATGATCACCAATCAGGTAAAAACAGAGAATATATGTCATGTGGTCTGGGAACACCTCTGATCCTCCAGGAGGAGCTGGAGGACGTTACTCACACCTCCATCAGTGGTGGACAGTCAGTCTATTTGGGTTTATGACCAAATACCCTCAAAACTAACAACTCATAAAATATGCTAATGTTAGCATTGGAAAGTGAAAATCCAGATTTGGTACAAATGGTAAATGGTAAATGGCCTGTACTTATATAGCGCCTTTCTAGTCTTTTCGACCACTCAAAGCGCTTTACAATACATTTCATTGACCCCATTCACACACATTCATACACTGATGGCAGGAGCTACCACGCAGGGTGCCAACCTGCACATCAGGGGAAGCTAATCATTCATACACATTCATACACCGTTGGCACAGCAACGGGAGCAATTTGGGGTTAAGTGTCTTGCCCAAGGACACATCGACATGTGGACTGGAGGAGCCGGGAATCGAACCGCCAATCTTCCAATTGGTGGACGACCGCTCTACCTCCTGAGCCACAGCCGCCTCACAGTTTTATTTCATTACTGTCTGCTGCACACGGCTCATTTTTGTGTCTATGATATCTATAAAATGATTATTATTATTATGGGATTGTTTACATGAAGTACTGTACATGAACTCTACTCATTGTTCCATTGTGGAACATTCACACTGCCTGCCTTTTGAAGGAGTTCATTAATCAGACATTCAGTGACTCTTAGTGCAGATTTAATACCAGAAGGATCATCAGCAGTAACCATCAGGGCCAGTCGAGGAATGGACCTGGATCTGGTGACCAGGCTATCAAAGTAGCAGGCTAGCTTAGCTAGTAGTAGCAAATGCATGGACTAGTTTTTCAGTGAGAAAGGATGTGTCTGATTTTAACAATATTACTCAGATAATACTAAAAAAAACAGAAAAACCGAATCACATAAAGGAGATAGACAGTATTGATCTAAATGTCATGACAATTAACATTTAAAAAAGCAAGAACAATGATATAAATGTCATGAAATTGACCTCAAAATGTACACTCTAAATTCCATCAGACTGCAACACAAGGTCTGATGTCAAAGTCCTCATTTAGACCCTTAGGGGCCAGAGTTCCCAATGTGTGGATCCAAAACAGTTCTCGTTTGAGAAGCATAGAGTTTATATCACCCCCTCTGCGTATGTATAAGAGGCGCCTCTGATAGTATTTTAATGTTATATGATGACCTTTACAGCTTGAGTCCTGTTTTTTAAGGAACATGAAATTCTATTTAGATGTTTGTGTATATATGTGTATATATTTATATTTCTATGCATGTTTGCTATAACTGTCCCTAGAAAGGTTTTTTTATTGATGAATTATTCCTTAAATGGAGACTAATGTATCACAGGTGTGTTAGGTCACATGACTGGGCCATGGGACTTTTGAAAGATGGCGTCTCTGATCCTCACTGTGTTAGCATCTGAATAAGAGCCAGTATGGCTCGAAACGTCATATCTCATTAAATTATACCTGCATGGGAGCTACTATGGTGACACAGCCAAGTTTCATTAAGATAGAAAATGTCAATTAAGGCAGAAATACCCCAAAATTATATAAATACATAAATAAAGGTGTTTTGTTCCAATTTTAGCGAATAACATCACTGAAGCAACATAGAGGGAGAGAAGCCATTGCTAACTGCTAAGCTAAGTTAGATGTTAACATAACTACAAATATAGAGATGCATACACTAAAAGGACAAAAGCTTAAATTAACAGCAGCTAAATATCTGCAAACCAGCAGCAAGAAATTAGCAGCAGGTCAGTCAGAGTGTGAATATGATTTCTAATTCTTTCAAAGTCACTTTTCAAACTAAACTCTCTTGTTTCTGTTCAGATCCTGTCAGGTTGGTGGGAGGAGCCAGTCGCTGTGCAGGTAAACTGGAGCTGAAACGAACAGAGTGGAGACCAGTGAGGAGTGACTCTTACTGGACCCTGAATGAAGCAGATGTAATGTGTAGATATTTGGACTGTGGCTCTGCTGTTTCAACAAGAAGCAGAGAAGAGTCACGCAGATCTGTATGGAGCATCAGCTCTGACTGTCTTCAGTCTGGATCTGCACTGAGGGACTGTGCATCATCAGGTTCCTCTTCCTCCATCTTGGAGCTCACCTGCTCAGGTAAGTCCATCAGTGACATCATCTCTGACAGTAATATTGTCCTTCCTCTGTCACAGTGATAGTTGGTGGTTTCCATTGGACTGAACTGTAAACTTATCCAGGACGACAGCATCCTAAAGGGTAGAGAAGTTAGCTTGTTCCTGGAGGCTCATTGATTCAAACTGAGACAATCTGCACCTTTAAGGATATTCACACTACAAGAGAAAGCAGCAGTAGTAGCAGTTTACAGTTACAATATACTGTATGTATATGGTATTTAATCATTTGTATTAACACAGTGTAAACAGAGCAGTTTGCTGCTCTCTGTCAGCTCAGTGTCAGAACCATGATCAGATGTACTGACTTCACACTAGGGATCAGTTTCATTAGGATTTCATCAATACCACTACTCTTATCAATACCTCTTATTCATCCGGTTCTTCATCAATACTCACAGGGGTGTAGCACCAAATTCTGGGCCCCCATACATAAGCCTCCTGAAGGGCCCCCCACCCCACCCTAGACCCACCCCCGCTGCCCCCCAAACACACACACTGTACTTGTGTTGTTTTCAGTTTGGGCTCTCAGTATTGGAGATCGCAAGGCCTATTAATGACCCCCAAAGTAGACTATAACACAACTGTTATAATTTACTTCCTAGGTTACTTCAAAAAATTGCTAAGGCTACTGTACAATAATATACAACCACACAAGACTCACCAGTCAGTCAGATTTTACTTTCAAAAGAAATGTAAACAGGTTTCCATAATGCCACACATGGCTTAACATTGCTGTGATGTGATGATGTTAAACTCTGGATCCTTAATAAACAATAAACAGCAACAAAATTCTACATCCAAAAACAAAACATGACTCAATAATCATTATGACCTCCACTAAAGTCTGCAGTAGAGGAGAATGGAGTAGCTGATCCACTTTCTGCAACTGTTTCTGAAAGGGACTTTTGATTGAAAAGCTAAGATTTAGATCTGCTAACGGGTAATGGACATTTGCTGTATTATGTGCTAGGTTACTTATGCCATTAACTAGATTTTTAAATTATTATCAGCATCAATATCATCAATAATAACTGCTAAGCATGTTTTAAAATGAGTAGGCTGCTGCAATAGTTACAAATAGCATTTTATAATAACTTATAAGTATTTAGCCTTCACCTAAGAGGGCTATTGATTTTGGTGAGCTTGGATGTGTTAATGGATTGTCTCCATTCAAAGCAGTCTCACGCATTTCAAGCAGTTCACACACTCTCACGCCACACCTGACATGCCCCCCCCCCCCCCCCAGCAGATTGGGATGCGATCTCACGCCAATCTTGGGAGGTCTGAATAAAACCTGGTATTTCATCTATCATAATGTGCTTAACATTTGGGCTGAACTAACCTTTCCTTGAAAAAAACGTAAGCATCTGGTTGCCTAGTCTTTGCTTCTTTCCTTCTCCTCTCTCTCTCCTTTCTCTTCTGGCAGCCTAATTTACTCTTTGACACGTTACTGCATAGAGCTCTGTGTAGGAATGAGTCGCTTAACAACCATAGACTGTATATAAAAAGTTAGCAACCGTTAGCGAGTCCTACCAGGCGGAATGACCCATTTTGCATTTTTGCAAGGGGGTGCAGGTAGTCTCAGACAGTCTTAATTTGATTAAAGCAACCTTATTATTGAACTTTCATAGCAACTTTGATTTTATTTTAATATTTATGACGTCGTTTTTTTATAACTGATATATTTAAACAAAAGCCCAGGGCCCCCCTGTGCTTGGGGCCCTGGTACACCATTCCAATTTTTCCTCCCACTTCGACGTCCGTGAATACTCATATCAACTCTTTATTATTATAATGAAATTATTACTATATTAAAATGATCATTAATGAAAGTCATGAATCCACAACAGGACTATAATGTATTTATATATTAGAGTTAAAAATACAGAGTTTGCTGACATCAACAACAATGTTTACAACAGTGTCACAATATGAACTCAATAATATCTCCATGGAAACAAGCAGAACCCAAAACCAGATTTTACCATCCAATAATCTCACTCCTTGTTTTCTTCAAGTACTGATAAAAGAACTGAGCTTAAAAATACCTCAGGTTTTTAACTGTTTAATACTGGTTCCAGTTCAGAAGCAGGTTTCAGGGGGCATCCCTACCTCAGACCAGTGTTAATAATTACAGTTCTCTGTAGTCTGAGCTGAGGTCTGATAGCATGAGCTGCTACTGCTGAAAGCAATAATCTGACAGGAAAACAGGAGGAGTCTAATTCAGATTAGCTGTAGTTTCATCCATTATTCTACTGTGAACAGAGTTATGAGGGGTGTGATACCTAATAACAGAGAGACTCCTCCTTTTAAACTTCTACATCTTATTTATTTAGATAATTTTTAGGTATTTCTGCTTTAATTGACAGCTGATGGTGGCGAAGTAGACAGGAAACAAGGGGGAGAGAGAGGGGTATGAAATGTAACAAAGGTCTCCAGTCAGAGTTGGATCAGGGACATTGTGGTTATGTGGTGCTGTAACCATTCAGCTACCACGGTGCTCTGATCTGCTTTATTTTCTGATATCATGCATTGCTGTCCACTACAGTGTCATTCTTCATGTTACAGAGGTCTGTCTGTATTACTGGATTTTATATTGTTTGTCTGAAACTTTCTGTTGCTGCCTGTCTTGGCCAGGACACTCCTGCAAAAGAGAAGTTTAATCTTAATGAGGTTTTCCTGCTAAAATAAAGATTCAGTAGAAAACAGAAACATTCTACCACAAGATGGTGCCTGAATAAGACATTTTAAAATCATACAAATATCTTGAACTATGTTCTGTAGATAAAGACTTGAGTCAGGGTATGAATGTGCTCTCTCTCTTTATCAGTTGTTACTTTCTAATTCAGAAAAAAGCTTTATTGGTATGAATGTTGCAGTTAAATATTCCCAAAACTAATGATGGTCCTCTCTCTCTCCAGACTCTGCCAGGCTGGTGAATGGGACTAGTCTGTGTTCAGGCAGACTGGAGGTGAAGTCTGAGCAGTCGTGGTCCTCAGTGTGTGAAGCTGACTTTGACCAGCAGGATGCAGAGGTGGTCTGTAGGGAGCTTGGCTGTGGGGCTCCTTCAGTCCTCCAGGGGGCGCTCTATGGAGAAGTGGAGGCTCCAATGTGGACCAAAGAGTTCCAGTGTGGAGGCCATGAGTCTGCTCTCCTGGAGTGTAGAAGATCAGACTCAACTAGAAGAACCTGCTCACCTGGTAAAGCTGTTGGACTCACCTGCTCAGGTAGAAGAGGAGCTGCAGCTTTGATTGGTCTTCATTTCTGTTCTAATGAAACTCACTTTATTCTTTTACTGATGACTCTCTTGTTTCTGTTCAGATCCTGTCAGGTTGGTGGGAGGAGCCAGTCGCTGTGCAGGTACACTGGAGATGAAATACGGAGAATGGAGACCAGTGATAAGTGACTCTGACTGGACCCTGAATGACTCTGTCTGGTCCCTTAAGAAAGAAGATATAGTATGCAAATATTTGGACTGTGGCTCTGCTGTTTCAACAAGAAGCAGATATGAAGATCCAATCAGATCTGTATGGGTCTTCAGCTCTGACTGTGTTCAGTCTGGATCTGCACTGATGGACTGTGTATCATCATCAGGTTACTCTTACTTCATCATGGAGCTCGCCTGTTCAGGTAAGTCCATCAGTGACATCATCTCTGACAGTAATATTGTCCTTCCTCTGTCACAGTGATAGTTGGTGGTTTCCATTGGACTGAACTGTAAACTTATCCAGGACGACAGCATCCTAAAGGGTAGAGAAGTTAGCTTGTTCCTGGAGGCTCATTGATTCAAACTGAGACAATCTGCACCTTTAATCAACCTGCTGTGGTTCATTGTCACTTTGCAGTTCTCCTGAACCAGCTCAGTCACATCCACCTTACAAACAAGTTACATTAGAAATGAATAAAGTTTTTGCTTTGTCTCATCAAATCAGAAACTGTTTACTAACAAGTTCAATATATCAACTTAAAAGCTGATGATGTGTCACTTTGTGTTCGCTGCTTGTTTCTGTTGGAAACTATTGTGTATGCAGTGTTGTATGAATGTCTTATTAACATGTTGATGGTCTCAGATGAATCAAACTGCAGCTGTTTTCTGTCTGATCTGAAGGCAGCTGAGGATGTTAATGTGTTTCCTCCTCTGCTCTCTGACTCCTCTGTATTACACATGAATGTAGGAGTTCTCTGTGCTGTGTGATCATCTCTCAATCATCAACGTTCATTTATCTCAACAAACATATGAGGAGAAAACAACATTCAGCTTCTCACAGAAGAATAAAGATTCATCATCTCTCTGTATTTACAGACCTGCTGCTTCAGCCAATCATCTCTGTGTCTCCTACCATGGACGGGGTCTCCGGGGCCCAGCAGCAGGGGTTTCAGGTTCTCCAGGGCTCCAGCTTCACCATCAGCTGCTCCGTCCAGCCTCAGTACCCAGGAGGCTCCTTCCAGCTCACCTTCACCTCCTCCAACACAGCATACAACTACACCCAGCCAGCTGTCAATCACTCTGCTGACTTCCTGTTTCCTGCTGTAGACCCCGCCCACCAAGGAAACTACAGATGTGTTTATGGCGTCTTTGTTTTTTCTCATAACTTCTCCTCTGAGAGCCGTCTGCTCTCTCTCACTGTCACAGGTAAGCTGAAGCAGAGTGTGAAGCTCAGTCCAACTGAGACGTCACACTGACTTTGTTTCCATGTTTGATAAAAAGTCATGAGGCAGCAGGAGCGACCCAGCGACCTACAGAGAGCTAAGTCACAGTCTGATGAAGGAGCTGTAAACTGTTTCCTTCCCGGCTTCTTTAACATTATTCAACCATAACAACTGTGTTGTAGTGGAAAGTAAAAGTGAAGCCATATAAGCACTATAATGATAATAAACAGGGCTTTACATGATGAACTCAGAGCTTCACCAGGATCACATCTGATTTAACTGCATGTAAAGATGTTGACTGTTAACAATCAGTTGAATCATTTTAACCAGACAGGAGCTTTAAGGAGAGAATCAGCAGACTTTCATTCATTCTTTCAAAGCAGCTGTGAACACATTAGTGTTTTTTGTTGAACATCATCAGCATACAGAGAGGATCAGATGAACTTATTCTCTAAGAGCTGAATCAACAAGCTGCTTCAGACTTCACTGATTTTAGGAGATTTAACTTCATTAAAGTTCCTGTTTGATGGGAGCTGTTGTCCTCATGATGTCATGTGATCTAATGTGATGACTGAATGTGTCTCATCAGGTCCAAAAGTTTTCATCATCAGACTGGTCGTCGTCCTGCTGGTGGCTCTGCTGTTGGTCGTCATTATCATCTATTTCATCCTGAAGGTACTGAACATGTTTGTTTAGAGGACTGGTTTAAATGAAGCACTCAGCCTGTTTATCTTGAACTGAAGAGAGGAGTGATGCAGATCTGTGTTGTCATGTCTCTCCAGGCCAGCAGGGGGCAGAAGTCAGACCCACAGGAGGACATTGAGCTGAGTTGTTATAATCGTGGTGTTTCCAGAGCTGAAGGAGAGCCGGCTGAAGAGGAAGGAGCTCAGGGAGCAGAGTAGGACCTCTGAGGACAAACACAAACACTCTGAAGAAGAAAATCATCACCAGCACCAACGCTCCAAAACAGGAAGTAGTGAGACCTTTATTAAGCCCACTAGAAGAAGAGCAGAGAGGAGATCTGATTGGACCATTTGTAACATAATTATCTGTATATAATTATATTTAGTCATTAATCTCTCTCATGTGAACAGCTGTAACTTTTAACTTACAGATTTTCATGAATCCAGAGTTTTATGGTCTCATCTGGATAAATGTTGAGTCAAGAACTCATTTAAAAATCAGTCCAGATGTTTGATGAGTTTATATCTTTTTTTACTTCACTGCCTTTTATAGACTATATACTTATTATTCAGCTCAAATTTATTATTGCTATTTTCAAAAGGAAAAGGGGAAAAGATGTTGGAGAGAATTTAAATGCAAAGCATGTTTTGAATAGTACTGAGCAATAGTTTTGATTTGTACACAATATTTTTGACATGTTCACAAACAGTTTTTATTATATTTTTCATTCATGTTTTGAATTACACACGACTGCACAACGCAGGCAAGTGCTGAACTGAGTTTTGCCAAGCTTACATTACATTTGTAACTGATTTCAAATACCTTATTTTAATAATATGTATATCTGTAAAACCACTGCAAGCACAACACTGTGATCGCCCAAAGAGAGAGAAGAGTCGTGAGGGAATTTAACAGAACATTTAATAAGTGGAGTAATGCTAAATGCTAAATGCTAATTGACGAGGACTGTGAGGTCATTTTAGGTAAAGTGTTAACAACAGGATGGTTAGGGTTAGGATATCAGCCTGTGTGAGAGAAGAGAGATGGTTGTGTGAAAGAGAGACCATTACATGCAAAACAGGAAATGTCTGTTTTCTTGCTGATGACGTCTGATATGTGTATAAATATGAGATGTACGATGGGTTTCTTGGGTTTCTTGCAATAAAACGCTTCAATTCTACAAGTTGATGCATAAGTCTGTTTTTTAACCCTCTGAGATAATGTTCACTCAGCCCTCATTTACTGTATGTTACAGCTTCATGCTAATGAATCAGTTCATATATTATAATTATTCATACAGCGCTAAACCCAACATTTGGTGTGGCCTTGCTATGACTGCAAAGCCTAGTTTGACCCAGTGCATATTATTTATGGAAAATTCCCTAACAGTCTGTAGGAGTTATAAGGACTTCCTTCTTTATGGCGAAGCATCGAAATTGTCCCTGTGACCCCAGGAGCTGTTGTCAGGGGCAACAGACCCTGGTAGGGTCTCCCAAGGCAAATTGGTTCCAGGTAAGGATCCTCCAGCCTCCTGCAGCAGACAGGAACCGGATGGCCAAGAATGCAGCGGCTAGGGAGGTCGCTGAATCAGCAGTTCAGGTGTGGGAGGAGTTCAGGGAGGCCATGGAGAAGGACTTTCAGACGGCCTCAAAGAAGTTTTGGCAAACCATCAGGAGACAGGAAAGGGAAGCAGGGCTCAGCCCAGGCTGGTCTCAGCAGGGGGGAGAACTGCTGACCTCGACAGGGGATATTTTCGGATGGTGGAAGGAACACTTTGAGGAACTCCTAAACCCGATCAACATGTCCTCTATGGAGGAGGCAGAGCTGGATGATCCGGGGGAATCTTCACCCATATCCCTGGCAGAGGTCTCTGAGGTAGTTTAACAGCTTTGTTCACTTGGAGAGGGTCTACAACCGTGAGGTGTTTTGGGAGTTTGGGGTACCAGGGTCTCTGCTGCGAGCCATTGGGTCCCTAAACAACCGTTGTGAGAGCTGTGTTCACATTCTCTGCAGTAAGTCAGACCTGGTCTCAGTGGGTGTTGGTCTCCATCAGGGCTGTCCCTGGTCTCTGATCCTGTTTGTGATCTTCATGGACAGAGTCTCAAGGTTCAGCCGAGTTCAGACATCCGGGGGAGGCTAGGAGAACTGTGGATTTAGTCCTCCATCACTTCCATAGTAAACATGATGAAGGGATCTTCTAATGGTCAGTATGAACAGGAGGAATCATTACAGTAAACATGATGAAGGGATCTTCTAATGGTCAGTATGAACAGGAGGAATCATTACAGTAAACATGATGAAGGGATCTTCTAATGGTCAGTATGAACAGGAGGAATCATTACAGTAAACATGATGAAGGGATCTTCTAATGGTCAGTATGAACAGGAGGAATCATTACAGTAAACATGATGAAGGGATCTTCTGATGGTCAGTATGAACAGGAGGAATCATTACAGACAGAAAAACACACTTCATGCTCATTTGATTTAAGACAGGAAAGAAAAGTCCTTTAACAACCAAACTTGATATTTATTTGTTATTTTTCTCTTAGTGAGGACAATGAGCCATGTTAAGCAGTTACAGGAACCAATCAGCAGCTTCAGTCACGCTGTCAGTAATCATGGTTATGACATCACTTCCTGTCGCTCTGGTTGATGAGGAGAGTCTTTGCTTCGTTCTGCCACTCCAGCACCCCGTCCAGAGGAGTCCGACCCTCCTGACAGAGAGACATGTGGTCATTACGTGTGTGTGTGCTCTCGTTGTTCTATCCTGGTGGGGACCGCAACCTGACACATTATTAACGCGTGGGGACCGACTCCTGGTCCCCACAGGCACAAGCATAGGAATCAATAGCAAACTATCAATAGCCTCCTGATAGTCCTGGTGCAGTTTTTTTTTTTTTAAACAAAAAGGTACCCACAGGGTTGGTTTTCCTGACTTTGTGTGCACCCCCAGAGGTCTCACACGGTACTGCAGTGTATGAATTTCCCCGTTGGGGACCTTTTCCTGACAAAGTGTGTAAGTGTGTATATTAGCATATTAGCTTAGCGATTAGCCCCCTGGCAAACTGGAATATTAGATGAAGTGTTAATGGTAAGGGTTTCAATCCAACATTTGTTCAAATATTGCATATGAATTGTACTGTGGCTAACAGTGATGTAATTCGTATGCTAATAGGCGTTAGCATTACGGGTCCCAACGAGGGGGGCAAAATTCAGGTTTAAAATGTATGTGTGAGTTTTTGATATTTCAAGTCATTTTTTTGTTCAAACAGAATTATGATGAATTTAGGAGTTAAAATTACGTCTCTACACCCTTTAGAAAGGTGGGAACCTACAGTACATCACCCAGTAAGGAGTCCCCACGAGGTAGTAAAAACAGGTATGTGTGTTTGTGTGTGTATTACCTGGTTGGTGATGTGTGTGTGGGCTCCATGCAGTAACAACAGTTGGATGATTTTGAATCGGTTGAGTCGAACAGCGTCGTGAAGTGGAGTGTCTCCCTCCTGAAACACAATACACACACACACACACACACACACACACACACACACACACACACAAACACACTACTGTTTACTCATTCTGCCTTTGTTATTCTGGATAATTCCACCAGGACGTAGAAATGAATCCTCAGACTGTCATCAAAAATCACATTAGGTGGCTGAGAATGAAATGACTACACCTGGATAATACTTTCCTTATTTATTCAGTCTAAGTGACTAATGGGGACAAACAAAAATCAACAAAATATAAAATCTTTTTATATCCAGTAAAAGTCATTTTTCTTATTGCTACTGACTGGATGAATACTGGGGTTTCTCTTTAACAGGATTATTTTAGCCTGATAGCCCAAATTATTTAAGATTCACTTTTAGGGACAAATTTTAGACTCAGGACCAGTTAATTGAAAATGAATAAGGGGACAAAAGTCGTGGTAAAAGGCTGATTTGTGGGCCAGTGGTGTGTATGTATACTTGTACTACTCACATTGTGGGGACTTATGTCTGTTACCTCGCCTCCTTTTTGAGGACAAAAGTCAATATTAGGATTAAATATTAAAGTTTAAGGTTAAAGTCAGTCTAAAAGAAAATGAATGTAAGTCAATGTGAAGTCCTCAGAAGTGATGTAAACATGACTGTGTGTGTATGCTGGTATTACTTACATTGTGGGGACTTCTATCTGTTGACTTGAACATAACTTTGTGTGTGTGTGTGTGTGTGTGTGTGTGTGTGTGTGTGTGTGTGTGTGTGTGTGTGTGTGTGTGTGTGTGTGTGTGTGTGTGTGTGTGTGTGTGTGTGTCCCACCTTGTCCTGTGTGTTGAGTTCAGCTCCGCAGTGAATCAGATGTTCCACACAGTCGAAGTGTCCGGTCCTCACAGAGACATGAAGAGGAGTGCTGTCCAGCTGACACATGAAACCAAAGGAATCATTTCTAATCTATCAGATACTAAAACTGATTGATTGATTAATTGATTGATTGATTGAGTAGCTTTCATCACATTAGATAATAAGCAGGATGACACATCTAAATGTACTCTTCCACAGATTTAAGAGGAGCACATTTTAAAACATTCAGTCTTCAGTCGGAGGTTTCCTGTTATTTCTGTCGTAGCTGTCGGACATTTTCTATAAATCTCACAATAACAATTAAACTCAGTGACCTCTGACCTCCGTCTGTCCTCCGGTAGCTGAACACAAACTCTTTACATCACATGACTCCCATCAGATTTATCAGCTGCCGGCATAGCAGAGTACTTAACATGTCAGTATTAATAACTACAGTATTGATCCATATTAGTACTGTTAGTAGTACTTGTTGGTATGTTACCTTGTCAGTTGCAGTAATATCGGCTCCATGATTCAACACAAGCTGAAGAACAGACAGATTTCCTCCTCGACAGGCAGAGTGGACACAAGTGGACCAAAGCTGGACAGAACAGGAACGTTAGAGCCGGTTCTAAGTGTATAAAACTGGTTCTAACAGTGAATAAAACTGGTTCTAACAGTATAAAAGTGGTTCTAACAGTGTATAAAACGGGTTCTAACAGTGTATAAAACCAGTCTTAGAACAGAGACACAGGTACCACACGGAGAACCTTGTCTTTGCTGTGGACGTTCGCTCCAGCCTCCAGCAGCTTGGTGATGATCTCTGTGTGACCGTTGGAGGAAGCTCTGTGGAGACCTGTACGCTCAAACTGCACAAACATTCATCCACAGTCTGATGTCACATCAAAACTTCCTCTTTCTGAGTTTAAAATCTTTATTTATGAAAGTTAAGGCCTCACCGAGTCACAGGTGTTGACGTCGCCCCCTGTGGACAGATACCTGTCAATCACCTGCAGCTGCTTCTGATCGCAGGCCTTCAGGAAATCGTCCTCGTCCACGTAGTACGGCTGAGACAAAGACACTTTCACTCACAGATTCATTTTCTATTGTTTAGTTATTTTATATCAGAAAAAATCAAGTTTGCATCTCTTCATAACAACAGTCAATTTATGAGTAAAACATTTAAATAAATCTTCAGAAAGAATAAAGAAAAGAAGACGTTCCGGCTGTGTGAGCGTCTCACCACTGATTGGACAGCAGCAGGACGATGAACAGCTGATTTCCTGACTGCAGCTTTCTGCTCTCTCTTGGTCTTCCTCAGCAGCAGCAGGTTCTGCAGGTCGTTTGGCGTTTCCAGGACGAGACGACCCGCTTTGTCCGTCTGAGTGAGCACAGAGACACAGAAACGGCTCTAAGATGAACCTCAGCAGGAAGATTAGTTTTATATCAGGACTGATATCAGCCAATGAAATGACTTCATCTCCTCTCACCTTGAGGCTGATTGGACGCTCGGACTCTGCGTTGCTGCTGTAGTTCAGAGCGTCTTTCTTCTCCTGAGTCACGGACGACTCGTATCCTCTGTCCTCCGCCTGCCGACACACTAACTGCTCATTGGTCTGTTTGTATCCGCCTCGTGATGTCACACAGCGAGGCCAAAGACGATTGGTTAAACATTCAGCTTTAAGGAACACAACATGCAGAGTCTTCATGTGCAAGTTAAGCTGTGAGTCAGTCTGGTTGTTATCTTACAAACTTTAATCTGAAACCAGGTGGGGAGTTCCGGTCCTCTGAAATGAGGCCAACGAGGAAGTAACTTAAAACTGCATTCTATCAAAAGGCCACCAGGGGGCGACCGTTTTGGTGTCAAAAGGACTTCCGTCTCTATACAAGTCAATGGAGAATTCACCAACTTCTCACTTGATTTCTAACCTCAGTAAACGTTTTCAAAATGTGTTTATGGTCTCAATCGCTAGTTTAAAGCCTTCTTCAATGCAGTATGATGTTCATTTGGGACATTTTGAACATTTTTACTTTTAATTTTTATTCTAGGAATTGTGCCGGCAACATCTGGCAGGGGGGACTAACAATGGAAATCAGCCCTTTGCTGCAATTGGGTACATTTACGTTTTTAGTACTCTGAAAATGTAGAATGATGTAGATTGTCCCTGTGGAGAAGTAAATCACCATGAATGGTCCCTGGACACATGAAGTACTGAAGCCTGAACTGTCCTCTGGCTCTGACCAGTAAACTTTATTTAGATTCTAAATCGGCACCAATAACCTTTGACCTCGTGTCTCATATGAAACTTAATTAGCAGCTGAAAGAGGAACAGCCTGTGAGTGTTGAACATGACCTTCTCTGGTGTCATTTTATTGGCCAATCAGCTCCCAGAGTGGAAGGGTCAGAGGTCAGACGAACCTCCTGCTGACTTTGAACCTGAAAGCATCAGAGGATCAATCAGCTGATCGGAGACCTGCTCTATGTGTAAAGAGCCTTGAGATGACTTTGTTGTGATTTGGCGCTTTATAAATAAAGATTGATTGATTGAATGATCATTTATTCATCTTTAAAATCATTTTTTACCATAAATGTGTTGAATCTTCTCTGGCAGCAGCTTCATGTGTGAATATTTGATGATTTAAAAGTTTATAATAAACTCATTGATCAGTAATTATTAATTGATGCTGACTCATCATTAAACTCTACAAACGTCTGAGCCACAGATGTGTTTTCATTCATAAATATCTTATTATTAATCATTCATAAATAGCTGATCGATGCTTAATGAAGCTTTCACAGAGCAGAGAGAAAAAAAACAACAAATGGTGATTTTAAATAATAATTTTTAATTGTGAAATGAAACTTCTGTCGGTTCAATAATGTTCAAAAAGATGAAATATTTCCATGTTTGTACATTTTGAATCATTTCAGGAACATTTCAGAAAAAGCTTTAAAGGTTCAGATTATAGATAAATATATATTATAGATAAATATATATTATAGATAAATATATATTATAGATAAATATAATATGAATAATAAAGCTGCTCCCTCTATGTAATAAACAACACGATGATGAAGAAAAAGAGACATCAGAGACTCAGAGACGCTCAGACAGAGACAGGTGGGTCGTTAACCTACTTATGATGTCACTTTATTATCCACCAATCACATGTCAGAGGTCAGAGGTCAGACAGCTTAATGACAACAACACACACACACACACACACACACACACACACACACGCACGCACACACACACACACACACACACACACACACACACACACACACACACACACACACACACACACACACACACACACAGTCATGTTTACATCACTTCTGAGGACTTCACATTGAGTTACATTCATTTTCTTTTAGACTGACTTTAACCTTAAACTTTAACATTTAATCCTAATATTGACTTTTGTCCTCAAAAAGGAGGCGAGGTAACAGACATAAGTCCCCACAATGTCAGTAATACAAGTACACACACACACACACACTCTGAAACATTCAGCTTCAAAAGTCACATAAAACTGTGAGAGGAATTTAAATATATATAAATAAATGTAATGAGATTAAAAGTAAAATAGAAATTAAATTTATAAACATTAAAACAAACAGACAGAACAGAGAGAAGTCCTACCAGCAGGATGCCTTCATCTTCATTATCGTCTTCATCGTTCCAGCAGGAGCTCAGCTCACGTCTGACAAGAAACAACCAGTTAATAACCAGTTAATAACCAGTTAACAACCAGTTAACAACCAGTTAATAACCAGTTAATAACCAGTTAATAACCAGTTAATAACCAGTTAATAACCAGTTAATGACCAGTCTTCGGTACTAAAAACACTAACGTTGAAACATAGAAGATGAAGATTTGACTCATTCAGACGCTGAAGCTTCATATTAGCTTCAGATCAACTTTTAAATCCATGTTTCCACAGAAGGAGGACTGTGGGTTTAGTCCTCCATCACTTCCATTGTAAACATTATGAAGGGATCTTCTAATGGTCAGTATGAACAGGAGGAATCATTACAGTAAACATGATGAAGGGATCTTCTAATGGTCAGTATGAACAGGAGGAATCATTACAGTAAACATGATGAAGGGATCTTCTAATGGTCAGTATGAACAGGAGGAATCATTACAGTAAACATGATGAAGGGATCTTCTAATGGTCAGTATGAACAGGAGGAATCATTACAGTAAACATGATGAAGGGATCTTCTAATGGTCAGTATGAACAGGAGGAATCATTACAGTAAACATGATGAAGGGATCTTCTGATGGTCAGTATGAACAGGAGGAATCATTACACATAAACACACTGACTGCTGGTTTAAGACACATTGTGAACTCAAGTTTGAGTTCAGACTGAAGTCAGATAAACGCTGCTAACAACATAAAAAGTTCATGTGGTTATTTTATATTAACACACCATAATAACAATATTTAGCTTTATGTGACAAAAATATTAAAATAATTCTTGTTCGCAAATCAAACTTTTCCTGACTCCTCACAAACTGCTCAGGTTATATTTAACATCTGTCTGCAGTAACGAGCAATA
Organism: Scomber scombrus; assembly: GCF_963691925.1. NCBI lineage: Eukaryota > Metazoa > Chordata > Actinopteri > Scombriformes > Scombridae > Scomber > Scomber scombrus. The sequence goes on from NC_084990.1 coordinate 24,875,821, forward strand.
ATCAATAATCAATAATCAATAATCAATAATCAATAATAATAATAATCAGTGTTTTCTCACCTCTGTAGCTCCATGTCAGTGTTCATAGCAGCAGCTCTGTCCTCAGTGGAGATGCTTCAACCTCCTAATATATACACACACACACACACACACACACACACAGAGAGAGAGAGACACACACACACACACACAGAGACACACACACACACACACACACACACACACACACACACACAGAGAGAGAGAGACACACACACACACACACACTCACACACACACACACACAGAGAGAGAGAGACACACACTCACACACACACACACACACACACACACACACACACACACACACACACACACACACAGAGAGAGAGAGACACACACTCACACACACACACACACTCACACACACACACACACACACAGACACACACACACACACACACACAGAGAGAGAGACACACACTCACACACACACACACACACACACACACACACACACACACACAGAGAGAGAGACACACATATAGACACACACACACACACATATAGACACACACACACACACACACACACACACATATAGACACACACACACACACACACACACACAGACACACACACATATATAGACACACACACACACACACACATTCAGCATGTTTGACCTTTGACCGGCTGCTGACCTCGTCTGACCTTCAGCAACCAGAGAAGAAGAAGTGCTTCAGTTTTATTGGTGGCAGTAACCACGGCGACGGAGAGTTGCGTAACCACAGCGACGGACATTTGCGTAACCACGGCGACGGAGAGTTGAGTAACCACGGCGACGGACAATCCTCATCAGAGTATTAATGAAAGACAGTCATAAAGGTGCTTTTATAGATTTATGACATTTATTCCTTTTTATGTTTCATGTTCATAAAATAACACAAAATCAGATTCAGATTCTTTATTTTGTCAAGAAAACATGAAAGAATGAAAAGGACCAGTGTAGTAATAAATAAATAAATTATCTAAAAAAAAATACTTAAAATCATATGATGAGTAATACTGCAGCAGTGAGAGTTCATGTGTTCATCAGCAGGTCAAAGTTCACGGCTCTGGTTCGTCTGCTGCAGAGCGACAGGAGGAACGAACCCTAACGAACCCTAACTAACCCTAACTAACCCAACATCCTGGAGATCATCGGCTATTAACACAAAGAGGACACAGTTTACATGTTTTCTGCTTTTATATCTTCTTTAATTTCCATTTCCAAATATGAAGAGTTGAGCTATGGTGGCTTCACATGGACAAAAAGCTGCTGTCTGCTGAGACGGTTACCGAGGGAGACGGACCTGACGATAATCACCAAGCTAACGTTACGTCTCTCATTGCTAACATGATGCTAACGGAAACTGTCCCAGTCTGTTCTGCTAATCAGTTAACTGTGTTCACCTGGACTCTCAGCTGCAGCTCATCAGTAATCTAGCCTGTATATAAACTCCTGTTGTTCTCTCACTCTTCAGATAGTCATCTGCTTCATGTCAGACCTTCAGCTCTGATTCACGGACTGATTCCCTGGTTTCGACCCTGCTAACCTTGGACTTCCTCTCCTCGTGTCTTCCCCGGTAAACGCTCCAGCCTTCTGTCCCTGACCTCGAGTATCACCTGTTCCTGTCTGTCCTCATTTCTCTGTGAGTGCTACATGATCTTACCTGCCTGCTCTGTCATCAGTGACTCTGAGCTCTGCCTGTTGCTCTAAGCCAGCGGTGCTCAACCTTTTTTCAGTGATGTACCCCCGTGAAATATTTTCTTATGTAACAGTGTGGTTGCTCTCTTATATAACTCATACAAACACTTATCCTGAATATTTATATATTACTGTATTTATACATTTATTTAACACACATATTATATAAAGTCATGATACTGACATGACACTGATATTAAATTAATGTTCAAGTTTAATCAAGAATCCAAATTAATTAAAAGAGAAAATTACTAATTATTATATTAATAATGATTATATTTAAAAACAAACATGTGAAATAAATAAACACAAAGCTTTAATTTAAATCTAATTTAAAATATGAGAAATAATAAGTATTGGAGTTGCTGACTATAGTGTGTGTGTGTGTGTGTAAATAGAGTGTGTGTCTGTTGTGTAACTCTAATCTCTGGATGGAAACTGAACTGATTATTTAACCGTCTGCTTTCGTTCAGATTAAAACTTCATTTAACATTTATTATAATAATGTAATTAAAGTTTAAATCTGACAGCAAACGTCTCTAATCCTCAGATTTGGAGACCGTTTGGTGTCATTTCTGCAAAGCATTCTGGGAAATGTAGGAAACCAATTAAAGGGAGAAATCTCCTGTTTTCACACAATAGAGACATCCGTTTTATTAAATGTATTAATAACTCTAATCCTCAGTCTGTCTGTGTTAAAAACCTGTTTATATGTTTTAATACATAAATAATAAATCACAGCTGAACTTTATTAACCTGAAGCAGTGAATCATGTGATGAGTCAGATTCATGCAATACTCAGATCAGCCAGCAGGAGGCTTTTATTTCTACAGTCAGTAAGTGAGACATTATTCAGAGGCCTTTTTACCTTTTGTAGTATTTTCATCTTTCTTTGCAGTATTTTTGTCCTTTTTTCAATCTTAAGAATTAATTATAAATGTTTAGTTTGACTAAAATACAACAACTTAAAACATAAAGAGGAGAAATAATTTTTTATCCTTATATAACAATATTGTGTGACTGCTCTGAGCTTCACATCTGGAGCAGTCTGGACCTCGTTTCTGCTCATTTTACTCTCTAATAACAGAGAAAGGACTCCATATATCATATGTTTATATACATGTAACCATATATCACACCATATATGTTTATATACTAACATGTGACAATCATCCCTGACTGGAAGCTAACAGCCTCATGTTGGAGTTAAACTCTCTATTCATAGTTTATAATAATAATAATGATTGTTTTATTATAAACTTATTGAGTAAAAGAAGAGAAACACTGAAGTGTCGTCTGATGTCAGGAGGTTTATTCTCTGCTGGTTAACTCTGACTCAGCTGCTGTCAACATCATTTATATTAAAATGTCTCTCAGTCTCTGCTTTAATATATATTAATAATAAAGCAGAGATTGAACTGCTGGTTAGATGTAGAAGCTGTTTATGAGCTGTGATGACCGGTCTACCAGCTCCTGTGTGTTTCTGTAGTTTCAGTCAGCTGGACGCTGATGGCAGATAAAAAGAGGAATGTTAATCATGTGTGAGTCTTTTCGCTCCGTCAGCTCTCATCTCTTCACTCTGCTGCTCCTTTAAACTCATCTCTCTCTATCTGCTGACTGTAGCTGCTCTCTGATCAATAATCAATAATCATTATTCATATTAAAACATCTCAGAGCTGAAACACACAAAACCTTGAACCGTCCTGTTTTTATATCAGAAATATTAATAAATGTATCAAACATCTACATTAATACTACTTTATACATTTTTAGCAAGTAATCATCACAACCTTCATTGAACTGTGATGTTTTGTACTTTATGTTTTATTATTAGTTAATAAAGGTAATTATAAGCTCAGTGATAAATAAGTGTTGGTAAGATGATGAATTCATAAATCAGTTAAACTAGATTTAAAAGCAGCATCAGGTTTGTTAAAATGTACATTTAGTATTTTTGTTGGTTTTATAGGAGATAAATTCAGACTGAACTCAGCGGCTCCGCAGCAAGACATCATGGACGTCCGAGTTACGCCCAGTTCAATATTATCAATATGTTAAAAATGATCAATAAGAGAAAACTGGATCAATGTGTAATTAAGGTTTTATTGTTTTATTAATGGATGAATTCAGAAAAAGACCTTAACCAGATCTTAAAAACTAGTTTTAAACGGCATCTTTTAATAGTCAGTATGAACAAGAGGAACGTGGGTCAGTAACTAATAAGTGTTGATAAGATGATGAATCCATAAATCAGTTAAACTAGTTTTAAAAGCAGCATCAGATTTGTTAAAATGTACATTTAGTATTTTTGTTGGTTTTATATAATTTGAAATGACATTTGCACTATTTTTTTTACCAAATGTAAGACTGAATGCTCCTGAAAATGTCAAATGGTGTAACCACAAAAGAATGATACATATTACATATTTTATCCTCCTAGAGAGAAAGAAAGAAGATAAAGGAGGAGAAAAGAAAGAAAGAAAGAACAAGAAGTGAGGAGAGAAAGATAAACATGTAAATGGTTCCTGATCTCCATGGTAACCAGAGTAAATGTAATATGTAGAACAAGTGTATTCCATTAGCTTTATTTAATATAAAGTTATAATGTAAGATCATGCCAAACTAGTTGATATGGTGTTTTATTGACAATTTACTGTTTTTAAGCAAGTTGAATTATTTGGTACAAATTTTTTATGGTTACACCACTTAGACATTTTTGCCATAATCCTCTAATATATTCTCTCTAAATGGATTAAAAGCAGAAATTTGATGCTGGGTCCACAAAATAAGTGTGTGAAGTTATTCATACGTTTATTTTATCATTTTAACCCTTTAAATTTAAACTGAACCACATGGACACTATAAAACCTTTTGATGTTTTAAATGTCATTATTAGTATAAGTCCACTTAACAAACCTGATGCTGCTTTTAAAACTAGATTAACTGATTTATGAATTAAAAATCTTACCAACATTTATTTAGAAAATTATTTAAACGGACAGGAGAGACAACGCTACAAACATTAGACTTTTATTCTGAAAGGACACACACCAACAAGGAAACAGTCATCCACTTACTCCTGCTTAGATCACTTCCTGCATCATTACATCATCATTACATCATTACATTGCACTTAACGTTACAGCCTTGTTTACAGTCGACGTCGACCTCATTAAATATTCACGTTTCATTTCCCTTCTTCAACTTCCTGTCACACTCTTTATATACAACACACGCACACCCACGCATACACACTCACACACGCACACACACTTAGCTTAGTAAAGGCTTTTAAGCTGGTATGGCTACAGGAGCTAACAGGAAGTGCAGGTTTAGCTTTTTAGCTCTTTCTCCGCCTACAGCAGTTACCATGACAAAAAGACTACAAAGACACAGTGGGAGCCAATCAGGATGAGGTTCACCTTGGGCTCAGAGCCAATGAGGAACAAAAACAACAACAAAAAAACTAAAAAAATAAAATGCTTGAACGATCATGTGACTCAGGAAAACATGGCGGCCTAATCTGCCCGGCAACAGATGACGCCGACCTCCACCTGTAGCGTCAGGTGACCAGCAGCTGGAGGTCAAAGGTCAATGTAGAGATAAATGTACCAGCCTCACATCCTGTAACTGATTAGCTATCAATCAGTCTGATGGATCTGTGACTCTGCACTGCCGACAAGCTACATCTTTACATTTGCTGATGACATCACAGCGCTCGGCCTCATCTCAACCAATCATGAGTCTGCTTACATGTGGGAAGCCTGGAGCACCAATCACAACCTCAGCATGAACATCAACAAGACAAGGAGATGATGGAGGTTCGGGCGGTGCAACCATCCCTCGCTCTACATCAGCAGAGAGGAGCTGGAGCGAGTCTGTCTAACAGTGACGGAGGAGCAACAACACAGCTTCAGTCATTGGGAAAGACCAGCAACGCCTCTTCTATCTCAGGAAACTAAGAAGAGAAAATCTACCACAGAAGCTGCTGATCAACTTCTCCCGCTGTGCTGAGAGCGTGCTGACGTTCTGCAGAGCCGGGAACAGGAAGCCAGAGAGAGAGTCATCAAAACAGCTGGAAAGATCATCAGGACTGATCAGGACTGATCAGGACTGAGCCGCCAGACCTCACAACTATCCTTCAATCTGGATCCTCAAAGACTCTTCTCACCCTAACCTACCTGTTCCTCCTGTTCCAGGTTCAGGTCTGTGAGAGGAAAGACTTCCAGGATGACAAACAGTTTCTTCCCCGAAGCAATAAGACTCCTCAACAGCCCCCCCCCCCCCCCTCTGCTGGGTCTGCACTAGCAGCAACATTTGCACTCAGCTCATGCACTTTTATTTTTATTGCACTTTATTGGTTTCAGTCCTGTAAGGTGCCATCTATCTATCTATATATCTATCTATCTATCTATCCATCTATCCATCTATCCATCTATCCATCTATCTATCTATCTAGTTTTGCAAATGTCTTAACTTGTATCACTTATTTTTCTAGAGATGCTGATCAAACACTGGCCAGATATCTGCTGATCAATTAATCAATCAGTGAATCGATTAACAGCACACAAAACTGTCATGAACTCATCTGAACTGTTTTTGGGTTAAAAACATCCGAATACGACAAGTGTGAGTAAACGTTCCCTCCATGTTCCCTACATGTTCCCCACATGTTCCCTACATGTTTATCTCCATGTTCCCTACATGTTTATCTCCATGTTCCCTACATGTTCCCTACATGTTTATCTCCATGTTCTCTACATGTTCCCCACATGTTTATGTCCATGTTCCCCAAATGTTTATCTCCATGTTCCCTACATGTTCCCCACATGTTTATCTCCATGTTCCCTACATGTTTATCTCCATGTTCCCTACATGTTCCCTACATGTTTATCTCCATGTTCCCTACATGTTCCCCACATGTTTATCTCCATGTTCCCCACATGTTCCCCACATGTTTATCTCCATGTTCCCTACATGTTCCCTACATGTTTATTTCCATGTTCCCCACATGTTTATCTCCATGTTCCCTACATGTTCCCCACATGTTTATCTCCATGTTCCCTACATGTTCCCCACATGTTCCCTGCATGTTTATCTCCATGTTCCCCACATGTTCCCTACATGTTCACCACATGTTCCCTACATGTTTATTTCCATGTTCCCCACATGTTCCCTACATGTTCTCAGGTTACAGGATGTGGATCATGGTATGACTGAAACTGATTTTGAGGCTTCGTCGTTGCTGCTGATCAAACACATGCTTTCAGCTGTTTCCATGGATACGAGCATTGCTGAGTTCTCGAGCCTTCGGTCCAACAGATCAGGCTCACGTCGGGTTCTGAAGTGAACCAGTTCAGAACCAGGTTCACAGTGTGCTGCTGGTCTCCTCCTGGACCTGATCTCTGCTGGTACGAAGCAGCAGTGACATCATCGATCAATTAATCGATTAGATGATCAAAGACTCAGTTTAAATATTCACATGAAACTGAATCTGAGAGTTTTTCACATTTTACTTAAAAACGATAAATTATCAAAATAAAGATTTGTTAATTAGTTTGCAACTAATCGATTGATCAACTAATCGATTGATCAACTAATCCATTGACCATTGCAGCTTTAATAAGAAGCTGTTTACTGTGAAGTTAATCAACCTGGTGGATCACATGATGAAGATGATGAAGTCTTCCTCCGGCTCGTCACTCTGGAAAGTTTTGTTTTATTTGCATATTTTAACGCGTCGCTCTGGTGGTTCAGGTCTCGGCGGACGAGGGGCAGGTTCTGGTTTCTGGGTCCTGAGTGACTGGAATGAAGGTTGGGAGCTAAAGTGTCTCAGTGTCTACGAACATCTGGATCAACAGCTGGTCTCACCAGTAGGGGGCGCTGGTCTCACCAGTAGGGGGTGCTGGTCTCACCAGTAGGGGGCTCTGGTCTCACCAGTAGGGGGCGCCGGTCTCACCAGTAGGGGGCGCTGATCTCACCAGTAGGGGGTGCTGGTCTCACCAGTAGGGGGCGCTGGTCTCACCAGTAGGGGGTGCTGGTCTCACCAGTAGGGGGCGCCGGTCTCCAGGCGTCGCCAGCTCTGCCACTCAGAGAAGATCTGCGCCGAGGTTCTGGGACTTCCTAACGGGTCAAAGTCCGTCTTCTCCACGTCTCTCTGGACCTGCAGGCCGGCCGAGCTCTCAGCGATCCGGACCGGGTCGCCGTGTGGATCCGTCACCGCCAGCCGGTAGTTGTCCCCGAGGTTGTTGTCCCAGAAGATCCGGTCCCGGGTCTGGTACTGAATGCAGAACTCGATCCTGTCAGCGAGGTCCAGGACTTCGGGCACGGAGACGGTGAAGGCGAAGGTGTCGGTGTCATGGCAACCGTACACGTTGTTCAGGTAGCAGCAGGAAACGTCGCGGTGGGACCGCCACGAGTCGAAGGTGATCCGGACCGAAACAGACTTCTCGAAGCAGACGTTCCGGACCTGCACGGTCCCCGACAGCAGGCGGTCCTGGACCGAGCAGGTCTCCAGACAGACCTGCTGGGCTTTGAGCCGGTTCCTCAGGTCCAGGTAGTCTGCAGCCGGCTGGGTGAAGTCCAGCACCAAACCCGACCCACCATCAGCCGATTCTGCGGAGGAACAGACGGATCGTCCAATCAGGAACCACTTAACCAGATTTAATGTGAGTGGCATCGACCAATCGGAGCAGGCCGGCTGACTCACCTGTCTCGTCCTGCAGCCTGCCGGCGGCACCCTCAAGCTCCGTCAAGTGGAACTGCAGCTCGCTCAGCGGATCGTCCTCCGACTCGTTGAAGACGTGGACGGCAGTCAGCGCCAGACCGCGAGAGTCTGCGAACACCACGCTCTTCTTCTTCCTCCTGAGCCACGCGCGGCTGCTGCTGCTCTCCTCTGCCGCCGATGAGGCCGCGGTTGCCGTGGTGACGCCGGAGGACGCCAGGCACGGCCGCAGCGGCTGGCAGCGCGGCAGAGAGAGAGCGGCCGCCGCGGAGGAAGAGCAGCGGTTGTCATAGTTACCGAGGAAGGAGCGCAGAGGGGGCGAGCTGGCGAGGCAGATTCTCACGGCCATGTCGACGGGCATGATGGGCGACGGACCCCCGGGGCGAGGGTTCAGGATGTGGAGAACCCTGCAGACACAGAACACAACTTTAGTCCTCCAGACACGAAGAAGAGATGAGCTGTTCCACTCAGATCTGTAGTGGAACCACAGTTACTGACTTCGTGCTCTTAACATTATAATAATCAGTAAGTTTAGTAAAGTCTGAATGAGGAAGAAGAGAAACCAGAGTTTAATCTGATGCCTTTTAAGTTAAATACTGTTTGACAGCATTCGTACAGACAATACAAAGATTTAATAGAAATGTACTGATGTTTCCATTCCAACAATGTTCACTGTGGGGTTCTAATAATTCTGTCATTCTTTCCATTGTACTAGATTTTCATGAATTAACGCATATTGTGAAACATGTCTTATTTAATGTTTACTTCATACTGCTCAGACAGCCTGATTTACTAGGATCCTAAATAAAGGTACTAAACAGTGTGGACAGTGTGTGTTTTGTGGTGATCTACTCAGAATAAGTGCACTAATAACAACAGGAGCAGACAGCAGTATTTAAATGAGGGTTTTGTGTCTTAATGGAGAGTTTGGACGAACAGAAATGTGATCAGGTTCTAGTGGAAGAGGTTAACAAACATATTGAGTTAGAGCAGAAACAACTCTGCATGGGAGAGTATTAGTGACTAAGTCAATGCTGTTAGTAAAACCACAAATATTACACTCAAAAAATATTAACACAGGTGGAAAAAACCTGTTGTGTGTGTGTATTGTGTCATTGTGTCTCCGTCTCCTCGTCTCCATAGTAACAGCAGGTTAACACCTGCCCTTCAATCCTATTATTTATAGACAGTTACTGTCACCAAAATTACCTTCAGGTTTGGTAAATCATGCAAACAATCCGTGTGCTAATTAACAAATTTACATTTTCTCCTCCCTGTATTTTACACACTGGAGTAAAAACGCCTCATATTACATTCATTACGGTAAACTGCTAATATTACATTCATTACGGTAAACTGCTAATATTACATTCATTATGGTAAACCTCTAATATTACATTCATTACGGTAAACTGCTAATATTACAGTCATTATGGTAAACTACTAATATTACATTCATTACGGTAAACTACTTATATTACAGTCATTATGGTAAACTACGAATATTACATTCATTACGGTAAACTACTAATATTACATTCATTACGGTAAACTACTAATATTACATTCATTACGGTAAACTGCTAATATTACATTCATTACGGTAAACTAAAATATTACATTCATTACGGTAAACTGCTAATATTACGTTCATTACGGTAAACTGCTAATATTACATTCATTACGGTAAACTCCTAATATTACATTCATTACGGTAAACTACTAATATTACATTCATTACGGTAAACTGCTAATATTACAATCATTACGGTAAACTATAATATTACATTCATTACGGTAAACTGCTAATATTACATTCATTACGGTAAACTGCTAATATTACATTCATTATGGTAAACTACTAATATTACATTCATTGCGGTAAACTGCTAATATTACATACATTAAGGTAAACTACTAAAATTACATTCATTACTGTAAACTATAATATTACATTCATTACGGTAAACTACTAATATTACAGTCATTACGGTAAACTACTAATATTACAGTCATTACGGTAAACTGCTAATATTAAAGTCATTACGGTAAACTATAATATTACATTCATTACGGTAAACTACTAATATTACATTCATTATGGTAAACTACTAATATTACATTCATTGCGGTAAACTGCTAATATTACATTCATTACGGTAAACTGCTAATATTACATTCATTACGGTAAACTGCTAATATTACAGTCATTACTGTAAACTATAATATTACAGTCATTACGGTAAACTACTAATATTACATTCATTATGGTAAACTACTAATATTACATTCATTGCGGTAAACTGCTAATATTACATTCATTACGGTAAACTGCTAATATTACATTCATTACGGTAAACTGCTAATATTACAGTCATTACTGTAAACTATAATATTACATTCATTACGGTAAACTGCTTATATTACAGTCATTACAGTAAACTACTAATATTACATTCATTATGGTAAACTACTAAATGGGCGGCGCGTATTATCTCAGCTGCATATTTTTTTGCAGGTGATGTCAAGTTTACACGTTTTTAAACACGCAGACCTTTTAATAAATCAATCCTTAAATCTTTTTAGAATTAAAAACTCTTCTTTTAAACTAAACACTAGTGGGAACGCAAAATATTAATTTATACACAGTTAAGAGTTTCCAGTCCAGCAGACAGCAGGTCCAGATCTGTCAGACTGGTAGTTTAAAACATGATGATGATGATGATGATGATGGTTAAATCAAACAATAATGGGTTTTAGGGGCTGATACTGATATTAGGGAGTAAAATAATTCAGATATCAATATATTGGCTGATAATGTTATTTACAGAATATTTACATTAAGACATTTTTTTTGCAATGATCCTCAAATGTGGTTATTAAACATTTGTAATAAAGGCCGTCAGGATATTTTACAGTTTAACAATAAATATTATACAGAATTTAATAATTTAAAAAACCCAGCATATATTAAACTGGACTTAAGAAACATGCTGAAGTATCCATCAGAGATCAGTTTGCCTGTTTATCTTTAAATACAACACAGGAAGTGAAACACTGAACTGAAACATGCAACTTTACACTAATGTTTTCTTCTGATTTATTTCATTATAATATCTCTGTAGTTTCTCCTCTGAGCTGCAATCATCATCTATTTATTTTATTTCTCCTGGAATTCAGAAAGCATGTGACTGCAGATGTTCCTCCAGTTAATCCTCTTTCAGCTCATCTGTATGTTTCTGTACGTTCACTCTGAGGATTATTCCACCGCTGTTAATGCTTCTGTTCGCGGGTCAGTGAGGTTAGTTTGTGTCACTGTGGTTCAGTCAGAGAGGTTCACATGTTTTAAATGAAGTCATTATTAGTATGAGTCCACTTTACCCTCCTGCTGTCCTCGAGTCAAGGAAAGAAGGGAGGAAGAAGGAAGAAAAGGAGGGAGGGAGGAAGGATGGAAGGGAGGAAGAAGGAAGGAAGGAAAGGAGGGAGGAAAGGAGGAAGAAGGAAGGGTGGGAGGAAGGAAGGAAAGGAGGGAGGAAGAAAGGAAGGAAGGGAGGAAGAATGAAGGAAGGGAGGGAAGAAGGAAGGATGGAAGGGAGGAAGAAGGAAGCAAAGGAGGGAGGAAGGGAGGATGGAAGGGAGGAAGAATGAAGGAAGGGAGGGACGAAGGAAGGATGGAAGGGAGGAAGAAGGAAGCAAAGGAGGGAGGAAGGGAGGGAAGAAGGAAGGATGGAAGGGAGGAAGAAGGAAGGAAAGGAGGGAGGAAGAAGGAAGAAAAGGAGGGAGGAAGGAAGGATGGAAGGGAGGAAGAAGGAAGGAAAGAAGGGAAGAAGAAGGAAGGAAAGGAGGGAGGGAGGAAGGATGGAAGGGAGGAAGAACGAAGGAAGGGAGGGACGAAGGAAGGATGGAAGGGAGGAAGAAGGAAGCAAAGGAGGGAGGAAGGGAGGATGGAAGGGAGGAAGAATGAAGGAAGGGAGGGACGAAGGAAGGATGGAAGGGAGGAAGAAGGAAGCAAAGGAGGGAGGAAGGGAGGGAAGAAGGAAGGATGGAAGGGAGGAAGAAGGAAGGAAAGGAGGGAGGAAGAAGGAAGAAAAGGAGGGAGGAAGGAAGGATGGAAGGGAGGGAGGAAGAAGGAAGGAAAGAAGGGAGGAAGAAGGAAGAAAAGGAAGGATGGAAGGGAGGGAGGAAGAAGGAAGGAAGGAAAGGAGGGAGGAAGGAAGGAAGGAAGGGACGGAAGAAGGAAGAAAAGGAGGGAGGAAGGAAGGATGGAAGGGAAAAGGAAGGAAGGAAAGAAGGGAAGAAGAAGGAAGAAAAGGAGGGAGGAAGGAAGGAAAGGAGGGGGGAAGAAAGGAAGGAAGGGAGGAAGAATGAAGGAAGGGAGGGAAGAAGGAAGGATGGAAGGGAGGAAGGGAGGGAGGAAGGAAGGAGGGAAGGGAGGAAGAAGGAAGGAAAGGAGGGAGGAAGGAAGGGTGGAAGGGAGGAAGAAGGAAGGAAGGAAATAAGGGAGGAAGAAGGGAGGAAGGAAGGATGGAAGGGAGGAAGAAGGAATGAAAGGAGGAGGGAAGAAGGAAGGAAAGGAGGGAGGGAGGGAGGGAGGGAGGGAGGGAGGGAGGAAGGGAGGAAGAAGGAAGGAAAGGAGGGAGGGAGGGAAGGAGGAAGGAAGGAAGGAAAGAAGGAAGAAAAGGAGGGAGGAAGGAAGGAAGGAAGGGAGGAAGAAGGAGGGAGGGAGGGAAGGAGGAAGGAAGGAAGGAAAGAAGGTAGAAAAGGAGGGAGGAAGGAAGGAAGGAAGGAAGGAAGGAAGGAAGGAAGGAAGGAAGGAAGGAAGGAAGGAAGGAAGGAAGGAAGGAAGGAAGAAGGGAGGGAGGAAGGAAGAAAGAAGGAAGAAAAGGAGGGAGGAAGGAAGGAAGGAAGGAAGGAAGGAAGGAAGAAGGGAGGGAGGAAGGAAGAAAGAAGGAAGAAAAGGAGGGAGGAAGAAGGAAGGTAATGGGGAGGAAAGAAAGAGAGAAGGAGGGAGGAAGGACAGACGGAAGGAAGGAAGGAAGGAAGGGAGGATGATACATCATCTTACCAACTCTTATTATCACTGACCTCATGTTTAAAATCACCAGATAGAATAATTCAAACTGTTTAATAAAATAATAAATGTTACATTAAATGAGTCTAACATGTTATTATATTATTAATAAGATACAGGAAGTCTGAAACTTTACATTAAATCACTTCTTACTTTTTACTTGTAATAGTTTAATACTTATAGTAACATAACGAGTGCAACTAGTTACCATCTGCTCCACACACACACACACACACACACACACACACACACACACACACACACACAGACACACACACACACACACACACACACACACAGACACACACACACACACACACACACAGACACAGACACACACAGACACACAGACACACACACCACAAACACACACACACACACACACAGACACACACACACACACCACACACACACACACACACACACACAGACACACACACACACACACACACACACAGACACACACACACACGCACACACACACACACAGACACACAGACACACACACACACACACACACACGCACACACACACACACACAGACACACACACACACACACACACACACACACACACACAGCTCAGAACTCGTTACTTCTGGTTAACTTTGAATTTAAATGACATTTAAATTCAGATTAATACAGTAAAACACACAGAACCCAGAACAAGCTGAGGAGAACTTATTAGAACATGAATAGAATCAGTATAACATGATTATAACACATTAGAACCCAGAGGAACATGATTAGAACCCAGAGGAACATGATTAGAACCCAGAGGAACATGATTAGAACCCAGAGGAACATGATTAGAACCCAGAGGAACATGATTAGAACCCAGAGGAACATGATTAGAACATGATTAGAACCCAGAGGAACATGATTAGAACATGATTAGAACCCAGAGGAACATGATTAGAACCCAGAGGAACATGATTAGAACCCAGAGGAACATGATTAGAACCCAGAGGAACAGGAAGAAGAGGAACAGACCGACATGTTGCTGCTGTGGCGCAGTTGCTTTTCTCTCACCTGCAGTTCATTGAAAAGTTTCAGGTTCGGTAAAATCCGGCAGAATCCGACTCAACCCGAACAGAGACCAAAGCTACAGACCGGAAGCTCGGTTCTGTGTGGTTCTGGTTCTGTTCTGGTTCTTTTTGGTTCACATTTCAGCCATTTTAGAGGAACAGAGCCGCTGCTGCTGTCCTGCGCTCCGTCACGCCCCCCCCATACACACACACAGAGGAGAGGGGACAGCCAATCAGCGCCCTGCACCGTCAGCTGCTCACTCTGTCAGCCAATCAGAAACAAGCCCAAAAAAAGAGTGTAGCCACCAGTGACGTCACAGAGGTCGCAAACTCCCTGAGTTCAGACTGACAGGAAACAGCAGCACTTATATAATATTTATATATAATAATTTATAATATATATAATATTATATATATAATAATATATATTATTGCATTATATAGTATATAGTATTTATATATAATATATATATATATTATATATATACATATATATATATATACATATATATATATATTATATATATTATTGCATTATATAGTATATAGTATTTATATATATATATATATATTTATATCCATCTCTGTCCTTTTGTCGTCTTCCTGTAAAAAAATGCAATTGGAAAACTTATTTAAGAATACAGTTTGCTTTGATGCTTTTAATAAAACTGTGACGTGAATGTGAAGCTTTGTCTGAGAGAGGTTTCATCAGCTCTCTGAGGATGGAGCGTCCTGTCAGACGACATAAAGGGCAGAAAAACCCTTTAATTAATAATGAGCACAAAGTCCTTTTAAGGTGATTCAGGCTGACCTGAAGTCTGCTGATAAATTCTCATGTAACACTTAAACTGCTGTACACACCACAGGATGTGACACCTCTGGTCATCTGGTTGGATGATATTAGTTTTAAACATAATTATTAATAATTTTCATTATTTACAAACATTATGATGAAAAAGCATCTAGTTATAGCTGTACAGGCCATGGATGTGTGTATGGATGTAGCCTCTCTCTCTCTAAGCCTGAAACAGCTGTTTCATGTGTACTCTCTTCTGATTGGCTGACTGTTTTGTGAGTTCTGCTCAGGCCAATCACAGGAAGGATAACAGATATATAGCTACATAAAAGCAGATCTCTGGGTCTGAGATGTCCCGTATTTAGGATAATGTTATCCAACCTTTGCAATCACACTTTTGTTTCCTGACATTCAACAACTGTGCAGTGTTTCCTTCTCCGTCTGTCTCTCCTCTTCTCCTCCGTCTGTCTCTCCTCTTCTCCTCCGTCTGTCTCTCCTCTGCTTCTCCGTCTGTCTCTCCTCTTCTCCTCCGTCTGTCTCTCCTCTTCTTCTCCGCCTGTCTCTCCTCTTCTTCTCCGTCTGTCTCTCCTCTTCTCCTCCGTCTGTCTCTCCTCTTCTCCTCCGTCTGTCTCTCCTCTTCTCCTCCGTCTGTCTCTCCTCCGTCTGTCTCTCCTCTTCTTCTCCGTCTGTCTCTCCTCTTCTCCTCCGTCTGTCTCTCCTCTTCTCCTCCGTCTGTCTCTCCTCTGCACCGCTGTCTAGCATATCATATTTTGAATCTATAAACAACTGAACATAAAATAAATAAAAAGTGGACCAGGCCTTGAGCTTCATCATCTGTTTTCTTCATCTGAATTAAGGGTGTTGTATTCAATTTGAAGATCTTTATAAATAACATTTGAGTGTGTCGATTCCTAAACACGTCCACATACTTAGATACTTCCAGCGTTTTTGAACTTGCATTTAGAATATTTTATACAATTCAATAACAACTCAAACACACCACCTAACAAGATGCCAAATTATCGTTAGTTTGATGATTTTGTGGCACCAAAATGAGGTGGGTCAAGCTGTGCAGTGGACGAACATCTACATTAAATTATGCTTTTTTTTTCTTTTTTTTAACCAAACTGCATGTGTGTTTAGAATAATTCATAGTAATGAAGTTACAAACAGATCTCCTTCAAACAAAAACATCAAATACATCCATAATCCCATAAAGTAGTATCAGCTCAGGTATTTGTTGTGCGGCAATAATAACAACCCAACCACTCTGTTAATAATAATACTAATACTAATAATAATAATAATAATGTGTTTTATTGTTGGTCAGGTTAATAAGACATACAGACAGGCTGGTGTGCTTCAACACTTTGGTTACATCATCTGCATAGAAACATTGTCATCAAAAACATAAGTGCTTATGAAATTGTGCAAAACAAAGTAATACTGCCAAATAACAACAAGAACAAACAGAAAACAGGTTAAAATAAGAACATCATTGGTAACTTTGTGCTCAGTTTGGAGCCGTAGTGCTCTCGAGCATGGCATCGTATTCCTTCTGTGGCTTCACAAACTAATCACAGTTAAAAACTTTGTACCGTGAAAATACTGACGATCAACTGCATCTAACATCGCTCTGCTGCTCAACTAAAGGAGGAAAGAAACCAACAGGGGACCAACAGTAACCAACAGGGGACCAATAGAAACCAATAGAAACCAACAGAAACCAACAAGGAACCAACAAGGAACCAACAGGGGACCAATAGAAACCAACAGAAACCAACAGTAACCAACAAGGAACCAACAGAAATCAACAAGGAACCAACAGAAACCAACAGAAACTAACATAAACCAACAAGTAACCAACAGGGGACCAATAGAAACCAACAGAAACCAACAGGGGACCAATAGAAACCAACAGAAACCAACAGGGGACCAATAGGAACCAACAGGGGACCAACAGAAACCAACAGTAACCAACAAGGAACCAACAAGGAACCAACAGAAACCAACAGGGGACCAATAGAAACCAACAGGGAACCAATAGAAGCCAACAGGGGACCAATAGAAACCAACAGGGAACCAATAGAAGCCAACAGGGGACCAATAGAAGCCAACAGGGGACCAATAGAAACCAACAGGGGACCAATAGAAACCAACAGGGAACCAATAGAAGCCAACAGGGGACCAATAGAAACCAACAGGGGACCAATAGAAACCAACAGTAACCAACAGGGGACCAACAGAAACCAACAAGGAACCAACAAGGAACCAACAGAAACCAACAGTAACCAACAGGGGACCAATAGAAACCAACAAGGAACCAACAAGGAACCAACAGAAACCAACAAGGAACCAACAAGGAACCAACAGGGGACCAACAGAAACCAATAGAAACCAACAGGGGACCAATAGAAACCAACAGAAACCAACAACAACTAACATAAACCAACAACTGATACAAACCTACAGAATCCAGCAGGGGGCGCTCTGCTGTGGGTCTTGAGGTGATCATATAAATATGTAATAATATTGTGTCAGAGGATGACACCAGCGCCCTCCTGAGGAATATGGCTTAAAAACAACCAATAACACAATATAATCTAAACACGTCTAAACTAGTGCCATCACTTCTGTAGGAGTTACCATAGCAACAGCACAGAGCCAGATTTGTCTTCTTTAAGTGCTTTTTATTAGCTTGAATATGCTTAAGAGCACAAGTGTCTTTGTTTTTCTGGAAAAAGTTTAAAAGCTTAAAAAACGGAGAACTGTGAAACATTACTGAATTTCACATCCATTCATATTCTGTCTTTAAGGACAGAATACTTTAGTCAACCCAGCCCTGTGTGCATGAGGCCGTTATCAGTGCCTCAAGTGTTTTTGGACTCACACATTTCTGAAATGCTGCAGTGCATTTTGAAAGAATTCAAAACACAAAATCATTTTGTACCTTTTCATACCTGCATTTGAAAATATCATTGATGTTCCTTGTGAGGGAACACTAAAGTACAGAAATATTTTCTAACTGTGACTTTTTCGGACTCTGCGTCACCTAAACATCACGTTCAAAAATTGCTCAACACACAGAAAAATAAGTATAAAAACATTTCAGCCAGAAACAGAACAGATTCTGATTGGATGAAGCAGCAGAGCGACACATTCTGCAATTTGTTCACATCAACTAAAAGTTTCACCAGGTGAAATTATGGCTTCAACAGTGCAAACGGTCCCGTTTAACACGATCCTACCCTGATACCCAAAACAAGTTCACATCAGAGGCTTCAGAAGGGCAACACCTGCATCCTCCTCTGAAGCCACATCAGCACTCCTTCATATTAACACTGAAGCTACGTCTACCTTTGGATCAGAGAAATAAATTAATCTAGTTTTGTTTTTATTTTTGGCACAGGCTGTAATTCCTCTTCCTCCTCTTCCTCCTCTTCCTCCTCTTCCTCCTCTTCCTCATCTTCCTCCTCTTCCTCCTCTTCCTCCTCTACAGACAGATGTTGATCTGTTTGGCCAGCTCTCGATCCAGGTCGTGGATTAGAGTGTCGAAGTCCTTCAGGCTGAGTCGACAGTTAAATGGAGCATCAAAATCCATAAAGTCGTCCACGTAGAGACCTCCTCCTCCTCCTCCTCCTCCTGACAACCACGCCTCCTTCTTCTCCTCCTCCTCTTCATCCCCACTGCCTGGATCAACCACAGAAGTGGAAACATGTGAAAGGGATAAATATCTTGGTTATAAAATATGAGGTAAAGTTAACTGTTTCCTCCTAATGTTCATCATGAGACAAATCAATTGAAATACAGATTCAGATGAAAACTTAACATCAAACTCATTAGGATCACATTTAATTTCATAATTAACCCTCCTGTTGTCCTCGAGTCAAGGAAGGAAGGGAGGAAGAAGGAAGGATGGAAGGGAGGAAGAAGGAAGGAAAGGAAGGAAGGGAGGAAGAAGGAAGGAAAGGAGGGAGGGAGGGAGGAAGAAAGGAAAGGAGGGAGGGAGGAAGGAAGGAAGGGAGGAAGGAAGAAGGAAAGGAGGGAGGAAGGAAGGAGGGAAGGAAGGGGGGAGGGAGGGAGAAAGGAAAAGAGGAAGGGAGGGAGGGAGGAAGGAAGAAGAAAGGAAAGGAGGAAGGTAATGGGGAGGAAAGAAAGAGAGAAGGAGGGATGGAGGAAGGAAGGACAAAGGAAGGAAGAAAGTAAAGAGAGAGGAAGGAAAGAAAGAGAGAAGGACAGACAGGAGGAAGGAAGGAAGGGAGGAAAGAAGGAACAGTCAAAACAGACGGGATCAATTTGACCCGGGAGGACGACACGAAGGTTAAAAGAATTATTGAAATATTTCACTCTGGATCTAGAGACAGGGTTTGAGTCTCCTTGAGCATCATGTACTTTATCTCCTTGTGTACATTAAGTGTTAACAGAACAAGCTTTGAACATAACATCTGCCATTTTATTAGCTTTTAGTAATTGTTTCTAATATGTTGGTAGATTGCTGCCTGCTGAGTTTCAGCTCATTGTTTCGTTGTCCGGCTGCAACTTTACTGTTCTGGTTCACTCTCTGCGCTCTCATAGCATCGTTTTAAGATAGAAGAGCCACTGTTCACTACCTGCTGTAGACTAGCTGGTGAACATAGTGGAGCTACAGACTGTATAACAGTAATGAGCGTAGCCACCATGAAGTCACCCGTTGGTATGTGGACTCCTGTTTTGCAGCCTCTGGTTCGGCATTTTGACCGTTGCTATCTTGGTTTTTTTGGAGCCAGAAGTGAAGAGAAGGGACCTTATTAGGACGAGAGTGAGGAGCTGAAGACGAGCTCCTCATGGTCAGACTACAACAGATCCTGAAGCATACTCTGCTTTATCGACTGTTTTACTACATAGGAACATCATTTATTTAAATCATCATCATGTTTTATTGAAGAAGACTTGAAACTAGTGATTGAGACCATAAACTCATTAGGAAAGTGTTTACTCAGAGTAGGCTCATTTTCTGATAGACTTCTATACAGTCAGTGGAGTCTCCCCCTGCTGGCCATTAGAGAGAGTGCAGATTTTAAGTCACTTCAGCTTCACTTCTCAGACCTGTAACATTTAGCAGCTAAAGAGCCAGATATTTCCCTCAGGAGATGGTAGAGAATAAAAACAGAGCTTAAAGAGAGTAAATATTGGACTTACATTCAGCAGGTGGACAGAAAGCTAGTTCAACAAGTTCGACATATCAACTTAAAAGCTGAAGATGTGTCAGTGTTGTGTTCACTACTTGTTTCTGATGAAAACTACTGGCCATAAAATCAGTTAATGCAGGTTTAAATACTGTATATTCTTTTCTATTTCCTGGACAAAACCATGCCTGCAGTGTTTGATGAGGACATGGTGAGGTTGCTATGTGTTTGGGTCATTGAATGGAAATTAACCATCATCCTCGTCCGTTTACCTCCATCACTCTCACTTCCTGCCACCTCGTCATAATCCGCCTCCTGTCCAGACAGAAGGTCTCGTCCACAGATGCTCCAGTCTCCAGCGTACCGGTTAATCGGTGGTGGACTCTCCAGCCGGGCTAGACCGCCTCGCCCGCGACGTGACACCACCACCTCCTCGGGATTCTGGGGCAGAGCCAATCGCAGAACAGGACGCCGTTGCTGCTGCTGCTGCTGCTGGCCCAGGGGGTTATGGGTAAGGGTGGGGGAGGGTGGTGGTGAGACGTCAATACAGACGTCTGCTGTGACTCGCTCGGTTGGCACTGAGGAAGAAAGTCAGAATAAGATGTGACACCTGTTCAAAGTAAAGCAGTTTCCGTGACAACAGTAGAGTGGCAGTGTGGGCCTCACCTGGCCACAGCTGCAGCAGGTAGTGCAACGCCTCAATGTGACGTTTGAAATCCACTGCACTCGCTATCTCTTCACCATGACCGAAACCCTTCCCTCTTCCTCCCCTTCCCCCTCCTCCCCCTCCTCCTCCTCCTCCTCCTCCTCCTCCCCTCCAGGCCTCCTGGGTTGGGGTGAGGAGGACCGGGCCGAAGCAGACAGCGAGGTTCTGGTGCGTCATCCTGTTGGACGAGCTGAGGGACGCGACCATGCTGAGGTGGTTGAGCAGGAGAGACAGAGTGGCCTGGAGGGGGAAGAGATAGAAAGTAAAGGTTAAAATTAAATGATCCTGATCAGCCAATCTTACTAAGTTTATCAGGGGTCTGAATCCTCCTGTCAATAAAATTATAAAATGTAATGATTGTACTATCAGTGACATTCAGTTAGAAAGGACACAGTACTGTAGTGGTGCAGTACTATCAGTCAGTATTACCCTCTCTGGTGGTGGCAGGCAGGACAGCAACTCCACAGTGCTCTGAGCCAGCTGAGGATCAGGGGTTGCAGGTGGGGGTCGTAAGGTCATGGCTTCCCTGACGACCTGGTACAGGTTCCTGGTGATGAGCGGAGATGGCAGCTCTCGCAGGTAGTCCTTCAGTATACCTGAAAATCACACAGTACAGAGTTCTATCCACCAAACAAGACAACGTCATGATTAAATCATTGAGGTTGATTCTGACACATTAAGGTTCAGTTAATAAGGTAACCAAGGTCCATGTTAGTCTGTAGGGTCAGTTCAATCAAACCATAATGACTCAGACTGGAGTCATACCAGCACAATACTTGTTCAAGTCATTCAGGTCAGGTCTTCAGGTCTGAGTAGGACAGCCATTTTGTGTGATACTGACCTGTAATGACGTTGACGTCGGGGTACAAGTCCTCACTGAGACAGACAGCCGAACTGTTCCTCTCAAACCAATCCCTGAGCTCCTTCTTCACTGCAGCAGAACCACAAAGTCTGTACAGACCCACCACCTGACAGACAGACAGACAGACAGACAGACAGACAGACAGACAGACAGACAGACAGACAGACAGACAGACAGACAGACAGACAGACAGACAGACAGACAGACAGACAGACAGACAGACAGACAGACAGACAGACAGACAGACAGAGAGGAGAAAGTCCTTATTAGATAATTCAGAACAAACTGCACTTTCTTTAGTGAAGGTAAGCTGGAACGTGAAATAGACAGGTGGGGTGAGACGTGTGAGCAGTAAATCTGTGGTGCTTCAGAGGGAGCTGATCGTGAAGCTCTGGATTAACGAGTGGATCTCTGTTCCATTTCCTCTGATGGGAGAGGAGCTCAGAGATCCAGGAGAACGAGGACAACTGCTCCTTCATGCTGAGCGGAGTCAGCTGAGGTGCTTCAGCATCTGATCGTGTCCAGTATGTCCATCCATGGGTTACATATCAGGTCTGGGAACACTTCAGGATCCACCAAGAGGAGATTTAGGATCTCAACATTATTAAATAATTTGGCAAATCACAGATAAATTCACATCAGTTTGTATACTCAACTGGTTCTATCACATGCTACATCCAAGCCAATGGTTGTATTTCACATCACAACATAGTGTTCATAGGAAATGCAGGATTAGACCAACTTCACATTGTTACCTGGCACAGCTCATTTTGACCTGCATTTGGTGTTTTGATTGGTGCTCATTTCAAGCACAGCCTCTTGTTTCTGCTGAATCATATAACCAGCCTGAAGATGGCTTTTAGTGAATCCTGTTACTACTATCAGGTCTCCAGGACGGGAATATTACCTCTGCACCACCCATACACCTCCAACCATTAATACAACTGGTTTTAAAGTCAAAGCTGAAGTTTACCTTCAGGCCTCGTCGCTCTATCTCTGCCACAGTCTTCTGGATCAGCAGAGGGATTGGACATGTAGATCCTTCTTTCTCCACCAGGTGGTGCAGCTCAACTCCAAACACATTACCTGGTGATGATGAGTCATTGCTGGGCTGAAGAGAGAATTTAATACAGTTTAATAATCTTTTCAGTAACTTTATATAATCTTATATAACAGTTCTTTGTACAGCAGCAGTAATAGTCTCAGTGATGTTGGAGTCTGTGGTTGTAAATGGTGACTTGTGACTTTACAATAACTCTAACAAAGGTCCAGTGATTACAGCAGAGAACCTCATGTCATAATGTGGAGTCGTCATTAACAGCTGTTTGGTGGATGTTTATTAAGGTAGTATTATTAGTATTTTGTACCTGTGTGTCCCATTTTTCCTGCAGCAACAGTTTGACATAAAGGAGACCTCTGGGCTCCAGCTTCACACAGAGCTGCTGACTGCGACTCCCTGAGAGACACATATAGGAAGTACAGTCATTTATGTTTTTGCATACTCAAACTATTATCTCTGCATTTAAACAACAGAAGTGATTTAGTGGAATCACAATATTTTAATGCCATGAACCTTTAAATAGAGGAGGGATGGAGACTCCGCCCAGACAACAGACTCTGTTTCTGGTTGGACGACCTGAAGTCTGACCCTGATCGGTCTCAGGCTTAGCCCCGCCCACTGCCTGCGGATTGGCTGCAGAGAAAGAAAAGAGAGAGATTTACATCACAAAGGATTTTAAGACACTGTGCCAGTAGTTCAAGTTGTGGTTTGAAGCATTTTATCCTTTTGAATCTCTTTCTATATCTATATCATAGGTGGATCCAATATTGTCCCTCCTGATGAAGCTGAACTTGATATTTTAGGATTCAGCTGAAGCTTACATGCACTGACAGCTCTCATGGTCCCAGCAGTACCTGGTGTTAACACAATGATGCGCAGCTGCCGCGCTCGCTCCAGCTCCAAGTGGAAGGCGTGGTTTAACGGGAGGGCGGGGCCTCGTAGGGTCAGGAGGGCGGTTCTTGCTCTGGTGACGCCGTCAATCTGGATGGCCAGGAAGACCTCCTTACTGCCCTCCGACCTGGGGGGAAGAGACATGGGGAGACTTTTCAACATCCAACTAAAACCACACCATTCCTGAACCTTAACCCCTACATACAAGCTGTAAAAACACACAGCCATATACACATTTCTTTTAGGTGGACTTTTCCTACTGTGACCCCAAATATACAAAAAAAAGGTAAAACCATTTAAACTTATCTGAGTTAAAATGTATAGAACTGCTATGACTTTTATCAATTTATCTTATCAGTGCTCTTTCATTACTGAATAATTGTTTGAATAAATTCAGAACAGGATAAATACAACTAAATATTTTTAAAGTGGCAAGACTAACGTTTACAACAGCAAAGTCACTATTTAAGCTAGAAAGAAGACCTGCCTGCTGCTATATCGGCCTGTAGAATTTGACTAGTTTTAAGACATGTGGCAAACTAAGCTAAACATTTAGGCTACATACAGACAGCTTTAAAACAAAATCTGTCTTATAGCTTTGTTTATAACTATTTACTGTGGTCGTGTCAACAAACTAGACGTGGTTGAGAGAACGCAGGCAAAGCAGATGTTATTTTTCTACATGTGCCTTCTTGTTGAATGTGTGGGTTGATAAAATATTTATTGGAGTTTTAGTTGTTTTTGTTGTTTTAGTTGTCATCAGCTTCAGTAAAATGTTATCTTCACTTCACTTGGTTCACTGTGTCCATCTCTCTCCTCTGACAGCAGAGGAGAAGCTACAGCGTGACCAGCAGTTATACCAAAACATAAAAAAGTACAGATAAAGGAACTGATCTAAAAATAACCCTGGTTCTAAAAATGTAAAAACCGGTTCCAATTCAGAACCAGGTTTTGGGGGACGCTGCCACTGATTTACATCTACTACAGCGGCTCTGCAGGAAACCAATCAGGGTTCAGTAAGGCTGGGTATGGTTAGGGTTAGGGTACCAATCCAAGTACCCTTAAAGTGATACTGAGTACTTCATTTGATACTCATTCCTCATTTTGTGCATTTGCTTTTATCCGGTGTAACAGGCATGTAGTGCAGTCACACTTTAGAGCGTTTAGGTGGCATCGTTACTGCTGAACTACTAAGCATGCAAACTCAAATCCACAGCGGGCCAATCACATGTCACATTGAAGAATGCTTGCATTGATTACCTGTGAGCAAGTCCATAGAAAGAGTCATATTTTGTAGCTCTGGGTGCAAAAAGGATTGATTGTAGGTATCATTTGACAGGAGAGGTTTGGATAATACCCTAAAAGTATTGAGTAGTGACACCCAGCCGTAGTGTCCAGCTGTGGGTGTTAGCGTTGTCAGTGTGTTTGTACCTGCTGGTCTTCATCTCCTCCAGACCCAGCAGATGGACGGTCAGTAATCCCGTCACCCGTTGGCTGCCTCGCGGCGGGTCAGAGCCAACGTACAGCTGGAATGAACTGATGTCACACACTGTTTCCTGGGAGGTTGCTGGAGGAGGAGCCTGTTGCCGTGGCAGCAGTTCGGGCGAGTCTCCATCACTGAGATAACCTGAAAGGAAAACATAAACATTTTGGTGGTTTAACTCTGAGAGGAGAGGCCTTTTTATCAATACGAAATATGCCGAGTTCAGACTTGCGTACTTGGTAGTTAGGACTTTGTAATAAAATCCAAACTGTATCTTAATACAATAAAATAAAATGTAATATAAAATAATGTACCCAAAGCTCTGCACAGACATTTTGAGGGGAAGGTGCTCAAGTGAAAAAAAAGCAAACCCCTTTTACTGTTTACCTCCTTTACTGGCGGAGCGTCCTCTCGATGATCGTCGCAGTGGTCGGGCAGGAGGGGTGGAGCTATCGAGGTGATATCTGCTGATCACATTCTGGTTGGACAGCGCAGATGATGATGTTGTATTCTTACTGGTCGACTCATCCCCGCCCCCTCTGGTGTCGTTTCCCTGGCGACTGGCGCGAGATGAAGAGCGAAGGCTGAGTTTGCGTCGCAGCTCGGGAAGTTTCTTCATCTTTAGGGAGAGCTTCCTCACTGTACCTGGAGACCTCAGCCTGTCCATCACGCTGCCGGACACGCTCCCTTTCTTCTGGGAGGCGGGGCTGGATTCAGAGGGGGCGGGGTCTGAGAGAGAGAAATATATTTAGCTTATGTTCCTGAAATGTATTTTTAGCAAATTGGTGACCATTAGCAGAGCAGTATGAGCACATTATAAGTGATGGAATACAGAATACAGTCAGAAGGTGCGACCTAACCCTAACCCTACCTGTGTTTTCCGTGACCGTGATGTCATCAATATGGTGACTGACGCTGGGATTGGTGCCCTCCAGTGGACAGACATTACTTCGACCGTCTGCTGGTTCAACCCACACTCCTGCCCTCTCTGCTCGGGTAGACCCTCCCTCCTCCTGGTTGTCCCTCCTCCTCCACACGTCCTCTCTGCGTGGCCCTGCTGCGTCCTCCTCCTCAGGGATTGGGTTGTACCAGATGTTGTTGCTGCTCTCCTCCTGCAGCCCACAGGCCTCGTCTGAAGCCTGTGACTTTCCTGATGACAGTACCCAGGCTCGGCTGCTGCGGTCCAGACTCTGCAAGTAGGCACGCTGACCGGACTTGTTGCTGTTGGAGGTGGTAGGTGCCTCAATGGAGACCCCTGTTGGCTGGGAGGCGTTCTGCTGTACTGAAGAACTGACAGGAACACTGGAGGGACTCGTCTTGTCCCAGGTATGACTGATGCCTGTCCTGTCGCCCCGCTGCTCTGTCTGGGAACAGAACGAGAAGCAGGTGTTAGATTACTGAAAGAAGGGATCAAAGTACCAGGAGCAGAACAAGAAGAGATCAAAGTACCAGGAGCAGAACAACAAGAAGGGATCAAAGTACCAGGAGCAGAACAACAAGAAGGGATCAAAGTACCAGGAGCAGAACAGGAAGGGATCAAAGTACCAGGAGCAGAACAAAAAGGGATCAAACTACCAGGAGCAGAACAGGAAGAGAAACAAAGGGAATTAAACCACTCCTATCATCCTGTACCTTGTCCTGTGTCAGCCTCTGACTCCAGGCCTGCCCAGATGCATCCTGGGTTTTTCCTGACGCCCGGTCCCTGTCAGGGTTTCTGGGGGCGGGGCCTGAGGGCAGGGTGCTGGTCGGGGCCCCAGAACCCTGTCGAGCCCACTGCTGTTTCTTGGCTACTGTGATGTGGTTGCGGGGGGGCGAGGGGGGTTCAGGGTCTGCGGCTGCCGGCGTTCTTGTCGCCGTCGTCGTAGTCACTGTTGGTGATGATGGTGATGAAGAGGTCTGCGGGACCGTGTCAGACTTGACTGGAACATCTGGAGGAAACACACAAGGAGCTGTTAGTGTCATTCCTGCTCTGGATTAATGTCTGCACATGGTGTCAGCATGTTTGCAGAGAGAGACGGAAGGAATTCAGTGGGGAGCTATTTTGTGGTTCTCTGTATGGAGGTTTGATAAAGATAAAACTACTGACTGAGCACAGATTCATTCATCAGCTCAACAACTGCACAGAACCCACTGTTTTTTAGAGGCAGACTGGAGAGCGGATAAAACATTTCTTTGACACATAACTACAAACATTAAGTGGATTTCTCTACTGGTTGAGTGTCCATTGTTACTGGTGTCAATCTACAGCTTCCACTTGTGTTCTGTTACATTTTAGTCAAAAGCTCTGGATGTTAAAGGACACATATTCACATATCCAGCTCTATATTTATATTCTGTGTCTCTACTGGAATATCTTTACATGATTTCCAGTTAAAAACTCCTTATTTATCTTCTACTGGTCCTTTATGCAGCCGCTCAGTTCAGCCTCTGTCTGAAACAGGCCGTTTTAGCTCCTGTCTCTTTAAGCCCCCCTTAAACACTTTAGCAACCACCCTAGCAACCACCTTAGCAACCACCCTAGCAACCAGGACTACAGAACAGATGGCTGTTTGTGTGCAACAAGCTGATGTTCATGCTGCAAACGAAGCTTTAAGATCAGGTTGAACTCTGAGTTTTCACTTTCAGGCAGCATTTCGGCAAATGTTCACCCTCAAGCAATCTGACATCAGGACAGGATTTATAAATAACAGAAAACCACAAAAGGAAGAAAATGTCCTCTTTAACATATAAACGTGGCCACATTTATATTTTACATAGTGACACTTTTTACTTTTTACCACGGAGAGGCCAACACCTACAGAACGACTGTCAGACTGCACCAGGGACATTTCTCTGGATTGGATTTATCTTTATGCAGATTCCTCTGACATAGTTACCATTCATCTCATTTCTTTAGTGTAATTGTTTAATTTATTTTTAGTCACGATTTTTTCTCGGTGCCATTGCAGTGTTTCATTGATTCCCCAGATTAGCTCCGTGTGTCTCAACCGGTGTCAGAACAACAAAAGACGTATTTTGTAGATTTTATGGACAGTGAACTCCCTCTGTTTGTTGATTTGTCTAAAAGAAGGTTTATTTCAAGAGTTAAAAGTGGTAGATCTCCCAGAAATAAAACTCAAACAGCTGTTTCTCAGTCTGCTGGTGATTATTGATCGTCTATAATCAGTCGGTCCGTTCAGCAACTGTGTGACTGACTGCAGGAACAAAGTGGAACATTTAAAGCAGTGAGATTCTCTCACATCCTGAACATCTGGATTTCTCTCTCTTAGCTGTGTGTGTGTGTGTGTGTGTGTGTGTGTGTGTGTGTGTGTGTGTGTGTGTGTGTGTGTGTGTGTGTGTGTGTGTGTGTGTGTGTGTGTGTGTGCCACAGGCGGATCACACAGGAATTCATCTGACTTCAGAGTCCTGTGCTCTGATTGGCTGTTAGGAGTCTGTTCACATGTCAATCACAGATAATGAGACTGTTATGAATCAGAGCTCCAGGTGTGTTTACCTGTGGGTAACCATGGTAACAGAGTGAGTTGCTATGGCTGCTGAGTTATTTGGTACAAAGTTTTTATGGTTACACCACTTAGACATTTTTACCATAATCCTCTAATATATTCTCTCTAAATGGATTAAAAGCAGAAATTTGATGCTGAGTCCACAAAAAAAGAATGTGTGAAGTTATTCATACGTTTATTTTATCATTTTAACCCTTTAAATTTAAACTAAACCTCATAGACACAAGAATAACCTCATTGACCCGTATATACTGATAAAGAACAATGATTATAATGTTCGGCCACTAGATGGCAGCAGTGAGCAGCACGAACACACCGGTCTCAGCAGCTGCCGGTTGTTCCACTTTCTTCACTCTGTCTTTGTGTGTGTGTGTGTGTGTGTGTGTGTGTGTGTGTGTGTGTGTGTGTGTGTGTATGTGTGTGTGTGTCTGCCGGCAGGTTCACACACCGACACAGACAGGAAGTGACACCTCCAGAGGTCGGACTCCACTTCCTGTCATCTGACTGAGGACCTGATAGAGGATGGTGAGCGTGTGCGGCTAATAATAGTCTGTTTTAGTGTGCAGCCTGAGAGATGCTGATAAGTGAGAAAAGAGGAGGAGGAGGTGAAGGAGGGGGAGGGGGGGTGGAGAGGGCGGGGAAAGGAGAGGGGGGGTGAGGGGGGGGTGAATAAACAGCTGTGTCTCTGCAGATGTCAATGAACTCTCTGTATTTAAGACTAAACACACTGCTGTCTATTCACTATTCATTAGAGTCCTAAAATACACAGAAACATAACACACAAAGACTGCAGTCAGACACACTGAACACACACACACACACACACACACACACACACACACACACACACACAAAGCTTGCTTTAAGAGAAAAGTAAACATGTATTTAACTCGAACAGCCAACAAGAAACTTTTACTTTGTTCACATCAGCAACCAGAAATATTTCTACTCCTGCTGATAATAATAAAAACACAGAACTTGAGTTCATGAAAACTTGCAGAGAGGACGACAGCTGGATTGCAGCAGTTTGTCTCAACACTTCCTGTTTACTGTACATCACTGATACATCACTTCCTGTGGAGCTTCAGAGGAAAGTAACGGAGTACATTCACAAACTGTAGTACAGTTTGAGGTACTTGTACTTTACTGTAGTACAGTTAGAGGTACTAGTACTTTACTGTAGTACAGTTTGAGGTACTTGTACTTTACTGCAGTATTTCCATGTGATGCTACTTTCTACATCTCAGAGGGAAATATTGTACTTTCTACTCCACTACATTTATTTGACAGCTTTAGTTACTTTTCAGATGCAGATTTGACACAATGGAAAATATAACAAGCTTTATAAATACAACACATTGTTAAAGATGAAACCAGACAGCAGTGTGTAGTCGGCTCACATCTCAGATGTCTATGAGTTGTTAACAGCTCCACCAAATACTGGTTTTTCCCTCTAAACTTCTCACATGCTTTCATTTCTATAAATGTTCAAATGATCCAATATTTCAGCAACAATCAAAGATTAGAGAAAAAGTCCAAAAACTGAAAACACATTTGTGTATCAGAACTTAGTTTGTTCTTCTTTCCCATTAATCATCTCACCAGCCCTCACATTTATCTGCTGACCCTTTGGAGGGGCCCCACCCCTAGGTTGGGAACCACTGGACTAAACTAGCTAACTGTATATAAAGTAGTGTAAACTAGCTAACTGTATATAAAGTAGTGTAAACTAGCTAACTGTATATAAAGTAGTGTAAACTAGCTCCACCTCCAGCAGCTACAACAGTAACATGCTGCTCTAACACTGATGCTTCACTATTAATAATCTAATGATGTCATAATAATAATATATCAGTCAGAGGACCAAACCACTACTTTACTGTAATACTGCATACTACATCACTCATAATACTGCAGTACTTTACTGTAATACTGCATACTACATGACTATAATACTGCAGTACTTTACTGTAATACTGCATACTACATCACTATAATACTGCAGTACTTTTACTGTAATACTGCATACTACATCACTATAATACTGCAGTACTTTACTGTAATACTGCATACTACATCACTCATAATACTGCAGTACTTTTACTGTAATACTGCATACTACATCACTCATAATACTGCAGTACTTTTACTGTAATACTGCATACTACATCACTATAATACTGCAGTACTTTACTGTAATACTGCATACTACATCACTCATAATACTGCAGTACTTTTACTGTAATACTGCATACTACATCACTCATAATACTGCAGTACTTTTACTGTAATACTGCATACTACATCACTATAATACTGCAGTACTTTTACTGTAATACTGCATACTACATCACTATAATACTGCAGTACTTTTACTGAAGTCGATGGTTTAAAGTCGTCATGTGACCTCAAACAGTTTATCAGCTGATCTTCAACACTTAACCACAGGAAGTTAAATTACTGTCACACTCTGCTGAAATGTGAGTATCTCCGTGCAGCTCTTATCAGCTGCGTATCTGAGTGTGTGTGTGTGTGTGTGTGTACGTGTGTGTGTGTGAGTGTGTGTGTGTGTGTGTTGTGACTTCCTGTTTATCTCCGTAATAGCAGAGAGGATATAAGATATCAAACTGTTAACTGCTCTCCCTCCCACACAGTGCTAATGACAGGAAGTGGTCAGCTGACCCAGTTTGTCTGCAGGAAGCTGAAGATTGAAGCACGTGTGTGTCGCTGAGACTCAGACCGAACCAAACCTGATCAATAAAAACCTGAAACCAGTAAAGTATTGATCCTCAACAGCGGTGACATCACAGGTGACATCATCACGACCCTGCCGGCTGTTTACTGTACCAACACAGACACTCTGTTGCCATAACAACAGTCAGCTGACCTCTGACCTCAGCAGAGTCTGTGACACTGAGCTCAGATCAGCTGATAACACAAAGACTTCATTTAGAGTCTTCAGACCAAAGCTGCTCATCTCTCAGTCAATCAGACCCTGATTATAACCCCCCCCCCCCTTATTTACTATACTTACATTAAAAGACTCTGACTCTCTTTTCACTCACTAAGCAGAAGGATTAATAATGAGAGTAATACGCAGCAGAGATGATGTGTAATAACGTTTATAGATGGTTTCTGTTGTGTTAAATAGCTTCTCTTTCTTTCTTCACTGACTTTTTTTGTTGTATTTAATAAAAATGTATTTTTGTGATGATGTTGAGACGAGGACGCCGTCGTTCCTGCAGGAGAAGAAGTAGCTCAATCCTCATCGTTATGCTGATGATGTTCAGCTCTACGTCAGCTCACATACTTCCTGTCTGATTTAAACTCGTCTGCACCAAAACTCCCTCAAACTAAACTCTGAGTAAACTGAAATGTTTCTCATTGGTTCAAACTGTCCTCTGACCTGCTGACAGTGTTTCACTCCTCCTGAAACCTGTAGACACGACTCTGGGACCCAACGCTGAGGCTCATATTAGAGGTTAACTCGGATCGGGCCGACCGAAATTACCTGGCCCCGAATTACCCGGATTGGATTTTATAACCTCGGGTCCCGGATCTGTTCGCTAAAATGTGTAAAACCGAGAAAGCCCGAGAGACACCGAGTACGGGTCTGACTCGGGTCAGTCAGCGTTGTTATGGTAACTAAATACAATAAAGCCTATTATTAGTTACAGTCCGCTACTCATTTATTTAAACAGGGTTTCCTGATATGTTGCAGTAAATTCATGATGAAAGGTTCTTTCCATCCTAGAGAAGAGCTGGAATGATTTCAGACAAGCTGCAGTCACAACAAT
>NC_084990.1:24913634-24916134 GCF_963691925.1 Scomber scombrus
GGAGACACGAAGATACTTTCATGTGTTTTTGTCTTTAATGCACGAAAACTCATCAACGAGATGTGAGACCTTTATTTAGGCTTTATGTGATGTACGATCTGGTGTGTACGATGTTATTATTGTAAAGGAGGGAAATATTAGTTTTTATAAATCCGTCGCTGTGTGTATTTATGGCCTGAGTCTCTGCTGGATGTTTGTGTTGCAGTAAAGTTCTTTATTGTTCAGCTTCAGTGTTTCTCTGACTGACGGAAGCCTGAAAGCTTCTGTGTGTGAACCAGGCGGGGAGTTCTGGTCCTCTGAAATGAGGCCAACCAGGAAGTAAGTTAAAACTGCATTCTATAAAAAGGCCACCAGGGGGCGACCGTTTTGGTGTCAAAAGGACTTCCGTCTCTATACAAGTCAATGGAGAATTCACCAACTTCTCACTTGATTTCTAACCTCAGTAAACGTTTTCAAAATGTGTTTATGGTCTCAATCGCTAGTTTAAAGCCTTCTTCAATGCAGTATGATGTTCATTTGGGACATTTTGGCCTCCCTGATTTTATATGTGACGATAAAGCAGGGTATGCATTAGGGCGTGGCTACGTGGTGATTGACAGGTTGATTGGTTCACAGGTTCAGGAGGGCGCCTCATGCTCCTCCTGATGCCCATATAAGTAGAATCCCTGTTTTTATTTTTCCCAGCATGCACCTGAAATTTTCAAGATGGGGCTGCTCAAATCCGATACTATTGGCCTCCGAGCAGCAGTCCACAAACCAATGGGTGATGATGTATGTATACAGTAAGTTGTTGGGACAACACCATGAGCATCTCTCTGCTGTCACAGCCTCTAACTCACAGCATGGCCTCTCTCTCTCTCTCTTTCTCTTTCTCTTTCTCTTTCTCTGCAGCTTCACCGGTTTAACTTTGCCTTTCATTGTTTCTGTCGTTGGTTTGTTTTTGGTTTTATATTTTTTTTCTTTTATATTTTTTAGTTTTTATTGCTTTTGCCTGATTATATGTTATCTTATTGTCTTTGTGTTTTAATGTTTGAAGGTTTTTATGGTCTTTTTATTTCTGTGAAAGGTGCTAAACTAAATAAATTATTAATATTATTATTATTCTTATTTTTTTATTTTTTTTATTTTTCATGTTTATTTATTTATTTATTTTGAACCTAAACATGATAAACAACCTATAAAACAAATTGTGTCACAGTGAATTCTGTTAAGCAGTAAAACATTTAAATAACCATTTATAATATAATATAATATAATATAATATAATATAATATAATATAATATAAATAATATAATATAAATAATAATAATTATTATCCATCATAAACTATCTTCTCTGTTTCAGATATGAAGTGTTTTAGTGATGAAGAGGATCCGGAGCTTCATCTTCCTCTCTGAGACGTTTCTGCCTGCAAGTCTCAGTTTGACCAGAAGAGGGCGACAGAGTCCACAACATGGTGAGTCTCCAGTCTGATGGGTTATTATTTATTATTTATTATTTATTATTTATTCTGATAGTTTCCTGCAGAGTTGAACACATGATGAAGTTTATCAGCAGCTCATTTTACACACTGAGATAAAAACAGATATTTATATTTATATTTATATTTATATATATATATATATATCATCACTGTTTGATTGTCTATATGTAGTTTTAATGGCTGATATTTTGCTTATGTAGTTATATTATTATATATTTACATTATCACAAGAAGATCTAACAACACAAACAAATAATAATAATAATAATAATATATAATCTTTTTATTTCTTCATACTTTGGTTTCTAACATTTCAGTTTGTGTTTATTATTATTATTAATTGTTAATAACAACTAATAATAATTTATTTCACATAATGAGAAAAAACCATAAAGTCTGTTAAAAGTTTGATTTTTGTACTTTATTAATTATCATGAATAAAAAACAGTAAAAACAAAATATAATGAAATCGTTTGATTTTTAAATAAATAATGCATTTTATTTAAAGGAACCTTACAAAGCTCATAAAACACAACAACATCAAACAATATAAATCAGGTAACATTTAGTGCAAAGATAAAGAATAAATATGAATGTGACTATAAAGCATCAGTACAATAAATAAACAAGAACATGATGCATAGTTAGTGTGAGACAGAGGATGCTGCTCTATAGGAGCGATTTCAGGGATTTAAAGGTGGAAACAGAGTCAGAAGTGTGAATGTCTGGTGGGAGAGATCCTGAGGGGGGGGGGGGGGGCAGATCAGCTGAAGGGTCTGGACCCCATGATGGTAGTTAAGTTGGCAGATGGAGCAAAGAGCTGGTTGGTAGAAGAGGATCAGAGAGTTCAGGAAGGTGTGTAGATGTGAATCAGTTCAGAGAGATATGATGTTCCTCCAGCAGAGGGCGCCATGCTCACATATAATGGGTTATAGTGTTATTATTATTTCTTCTCCTTCTTCTTTATTATTATTATTATTATTTATTATTTGTTATCAACATTATCATTATTTTTT
>NC_084990.1:24922573-24927573 GCF_963691925.1 Scomber scombrus
TCTCTCTCTTTCTCTCTCTCTCTCTCTCTCTCTCTCTCCTCTCTCTCTCTCTTTCACACACACTCTCACACACACTCTTCTCACCTCTCCTCTCCTATAAGGTCAGGCCCCCGCCCCCCCCGCTGTGATGATGTCAGCGGCTCAGAGGAAGACCCGTGGGGTTTTTGGGTTTTGGCGTCCAGTCCTGTCTGTGGGGCCGCAGGGCTGAGAGTTTCTCCTCCTCCTCCGCTCCTCATCCCTCCATCATCGGCCGCCTCTCCTCCTCTCCTCTCGTTCCTCTTTGGGGAAAAGAAAAAAAGACACTTTGCTCGCTTCGCCGTCCGGACTCCTCCTCTCGTTCCTCTTTGGGGAAAAGAAAAAAGACACTTTGCTCGCTTCGCCGTCCGGACCGCCGCTCTCTTCTCTCTGAGGATTTTATTTTTCCTCTCCTTCTCGTTTCTTTCCCTTTCCTTCCTTCTTTCTGTCCTTTTTCCTTTTCTCTTTCTTTCTTTCTTTTTATTTCCTTTTCTTTTTTTTCTTTCACCAGAACTGAAAATATTTTTTTTAAACTGTTTTTTTAATAAAAACTCTGAGAAGAAGAAAATCAGTTTTTCTTCTTCTTCAGTTTTAATTTAAAAAAAGAAACAAAAAAGTTTCACGCATCTCTTTTTTCTTTTCTTCTTTTTCTCCTTTTTTTCTTCCCTTCTTCTTCGTCCTCGTCGTTCGGCTGCTTTCAGACTTCGGACTGTTTTTCGATCTCCGTGAAAAAGAAGAAGAAGAAGAGCAGCGATCCTTCCTTCTTTTTTCCTGCTGGGACTTTTCTTCTTTTTCCTCCTCCTGTTCTTCTTCTCCTCCTTTTCATCCCTTCTTCCCGTCTTCTTCCCGCCTGCCTGATGTTTGGGATCCAGGACACGTTGGGGCCCCGCGGGGCCACGGCGGCCGGCATGAAGGAAGAGCCGCTGTCCGTCCGCTCCTGGATGCATTCGACCGGCGTCGTCGACGCCAACACGGCCGCTCAGAGGTAAAGTCACCGCCGAGCCGCAGAGCCCCAAAGCATTCTGGGAGACGGAGTCCCGGCGGAGACCAAACATCAATTAAAACTAAAAACTTCATTTAAGATTTTTTAAAAATATTTCTGATGATTAAAATAAAAAAAGTTTAAATTAAGAAAAGAGAAAATAAATAAAGTCTTTAATCTTTTTAATGTTTCAGTCTTTTAATTTAAAGCTGTTTATATTTAACAGAAGAAGAAAAAGGTGATGAAGATGATGAAGGGTTATTAAAATAAGGACGCAGATCTTCATCATCAAACTTCTGTTTTTATTCATTTCAAGTTTAAATTATAATTAACAAACATTTACTGATATTAATTAATGTTCTTTTTTTATTATTAATATAAAAATGTTTCATCTAAAGACTGAAAATAAAATAAATGTTATTAATAATTATCTTTAAATGTTTGTTTTTTATTAATAATTATAAAGAGAAACATTAATAAACTCAAACACACTTCTCAGGTTTTATGTTCATATTTATAAATCTGAACATTTATTTTATTATAAAGAGTTAAAACATGAAATGTTCTTTTATTAATATTCACATTTAAAAATGAATCTGAAGATAAAAGTTAAAATGTTAAAATGATGATTTAAACTTCTAATAATGTTAATAAATCATTTTAATATAAATAAATATAAATATAATAACATCGTCTCATCAGATGTTTAAACAGTTTAAAATGAAATAAATGAACATTAAAGATTTAAAGATGAAAATAAAACATGAAACATTAAATCTGAAAAGTCAAATTTCACTTTTAAAACGTTTAATTGTTTATTTTAATGAAGTTAAATTTAAATTAGATGATAAAATGAAATAAAGACTTTAAATTCTCATCTTATTATTATTATTATTATTATTATTATTATTATTACTTTCTGTCACATTTATTAAACAGTTTCCATCTTCATTAAATAAAATCAGCTGCAGATGATTTAAGGATTAAATATAATTAAATATAATATAATTAAATATAATATAATTAAATATAATATAATATATAATTTATAATATTCATGTAGTCGGTGCGACGCTCCACTCGGACCTTTTTTTCCTTTGTGTTAAAAAAAAGTATAAATATATAAAAAGTGATTTATTGTAATGAGAGAAAAGGTGAAAGCAGCAGTTTGACTCCATGATGAATATTTATTAACGTTCGGAGGTTTCAGTGATTTTAATATTCTGCGTTGTTGTGAACATGGATCACAGCGGCGAGGTCAACGCTTCTCCTCTCGTCTGAATTATTCTGGGTACTGAACATGAGGAGGGTTGGGGGGGGGGGTGGGGGGGGGTTAGAGAGGGGGGGGGTTAGAGGGGGGGGGGGTTAGGGTCAGAGCGGCTTCATGTCACATTATTATTAAACATGTGTGTTTCTCTCTGAGGTGCGTTTGATTCGCGCCGCGGCTCCTCAGACGGAGTTTAATAAGCAGAGAAACGTCTTTAAATCACTCAGTGGAGGTTTAAATAGTTTCTGATCGTCTTGTTTTCATCATTTAAATGTTTTTAATATTAAATTAAATCTTCTTCTGTTTTAATAACTTCATTTTTTATTTCACTTCATTTGTGAAAATTGTTTTTTTTCCCCTCAAATGTTCAACTTGATTAATTTGTTTTTTGTGTTTAATTGAATTAAAATCAGAGCTGCAAATATATATATATATATATATATATATATATTTATATATATATATATATATATATATATATATCAATCAATCAAGTAAATTCATCACTTCGTCATCCAGACGTGATTTTGAACTTTTCTCTTCGTCAGTAAATTCAGACGATAAATTAATAATTAATAATTAATTCTCATTAAAGTTTAAATTTCATCTGATTGATTATTATTATTATTGATCAGCTGCTGCTCGTCCAATCAGAGCATCGCAGCCTGAAACCGACCAGAATAAACAAACTGAAGCAACGTTCGTTAAATCTGACGAACTAAAGGTCAAAGGTCAACGTCTTCATTTTGGGATTTAATTTAATTATTTAACAGTTGAATTAATAAATGTTTCGTCTTGTTTTCATTTAAACTGTTAAACATTCAGCTAATAAACTAGAATGTTATTTGATATTAATAGATTTACCCAATAGATTAATAGAGAAAGCAGGAATGTTTAACTTCTGCTTGTTAAATTAAACTTTCAGCTGTTTTTACCGTTATTATTATTTTTATACGTTAATATAAAAAACGTATTAAAAACATTTGTGTTCATGTTTTATTTTCTGCTTCCTGGTTGAAAACGTTCAGAGTCTCTTTTCATGAAACTCAAGCTGAAGGTTTGTTTGTTTGACCTCTGACCCTTCTCTCCGTCTGCCTCCAGCGGGGTGGGGTTAGCACGAGCTCACTTTGAGAAGCAGCCTCCGTCCAATCTGAGGAAATCCAACTTCTTCCACTTCGTGTTGGCGCTGTACGACCGGCAGGGTCAGCCGGTGGAGATCGAACGCACCGCATACGTCGACTTCGTGGAGAAAGACAAGGTGAGAAACAAGAGACACGCAAAACAAACGCACCACCGACACCGCTGATGAGCTGAGATAGAAAACAAACGCACCTTCACTGAACTGTAAAACAGAGCAGATGTTTCCACTCAGCCGGGTGGAGACTACAAACGGAGACGAAACCAAACGCACCTCAACATGTTAGAGATTCATCCCTTTTTAAATTCTGTCTCCACCCGGGCGGGGCGGGGTTAGAAACCAAACACACCCAGAGACTCACAGCAGGTTCAGACAACCAAATGCACCCCACCATCAAAACAGGAAGTGGTTTGTTTGATTCGTGTGTCTTTGCGTCCAGGAGCCGAGTGGAGAGAAAACCAACAACGGGATTCACTACAAGCTGCAGCTGCTCTACAGTAACGGTGGGTGCGCTCGTTTTACCGCACGGCACCGCCAAGCTACATCTACACACCAATACTCATGTTGTGTGTGTGTGTGTGTGTGTGTGTGTGTGTGTGTGTGTGTGTGTGTGTGTGTGTGTGCAGGAGTGAGGACGGAGCAGGATCTGTACGTCCGACTCATCGACTCGATGACCAAACAGTGAGATATCGAACATTTAACCTCTTAAAGCGACTCTCTTACCTTTCTTGCATTTCACAGCACTTTGAAAAACTTGAACAGCAACAACCCTCCTATGCCCCCCCCCCTCCTAAGCCCCCTCCTCCCTCCTATGCCCCCCCCCCCCCCCCCCCCCCCAGCGATAAGCACTCTATATATATATAGTTTTCTTTCTCCCCGTGGCCGCTGTTGTCGGTCATTGTCAGTCGCTACGGTCCGTTTTAGAGGTTAGCTCAGGTACAAAATGAGATCCGAACCCGAACGGATCCGATGAAATTCGCTCCGATGTCCTCGTAGTGCCGAGATCATTTCTGCCCGACCCGTAAAAAGGATTAAATAATTGTTGTGACTGTAGCTTGTCTGAAATAATTTCAGTAGCTCTTCAGATAGGACGGAAAGAACCTTTCATCATGACTTTACTGCAGCATAAAAGGAAACTATGTTTAAGTAAATGAATGTGCGACTAGAACTAATAATAGACGCAGTTCGGCTTCGGCCGGTTTCAAGGTAAAACACGGTATGAAAAAGTCACGGTTTCAAAACCCCTAAAATGTTCCGTCATAGCGTTCCTGCGGTATGAGCGGCGTGTTTTTAATGTGACGTCTCGTCAGAGAGAAAGTGGAGGTCCCTCAGGTCGCGTGTTGCTGCAGCGTAAAGAACCCCCCCCCCCCCCAAGCGGCGCGATAGAAGCGATTCAAGCTATTTTTTCGCATCAGACGCTTTTGGTGTGAACGCAGCTTTAGGTTATCATACCGTCAGAATCTCTTTTTGTCCATGTGAGCCACCGTAGCTCAACTCTGCTCCACATATTAAATCACCTGACAACATTAGTGTGATAACGGAATAAAGGTCCGGAAACCAAAACCGTAATAAGTCATCGTGTTATCGGCTCGGTAAAA
>NC_084990.1:24932573-24935073 GCF_963691925.1 Scomber scombrus
ATGTGAGGGTCAGAGCTGCTGCGCCTTTAATATCACACCACACCTCCATCCTCCATATTCACATCATTCTCTTTGTTTCCTCTTTTAAACATTAAATATCATTTTATTACATTATTATTATTATTATTAGTCATGTCTTATATTATGTGTTATTCTGTAATTCTTCATCATGTCTCATCTTCTTCTTCCTCAGCTAAACTTAAACATTACATTTTCTCACATATATGTAATAATATATAAATGTAAACATGTTTGTCTCCATGGTAACGGCTCATAAAAAGCTTTACTGTCTTTGTATTTAACATATAATCAGATTACAGCTGCTAATAATAATAATAATAATAATAAAGAAAATATTTTCAGTATCATCCACAACAGTATCTCACAGTT
Organism: Scomber scombrus; assembly: GCF_963691925.1. NCBI lineage: Eukaryota > Metazoa > Chordata > Actinopteri > Scombriformes > Scombridae > Scomber > Scomber scombrus. Next base: position 24,932,964 of record NC_084990.1, read on the forward strand.
CAAGTTGTTTATTCATGAACTCAAACAGTCTGAAGCTTCTTTGTTCAGTTTAATAAGAAAATAAAGAATTTCAAACATAAATATATATTTATATCTGATGTCATAGGTTTATAAAACAGGTTACACACTTTATTTTTGGTTTGTTATTGTTGTAAAGTGATCTATTAACTTTATTTATACGGTTCTTTGTTAACATCAGAAACGTGATGCGGGTTAAAAGTTAGGCCGCCTTCGTCGTCATGGCAACATCAGCTGTGTTTACTATCGTTTTTTACTTTGAGGAGTTTTTTTTGTTGCTGAAGAGACAGAAACACAGCTGTGATCAGCTGTTTCCTGTCAGCAGCACCAAATGAGCTGAAGAGCAAATCGTTAAATTAGTTTAATCTGAAAGATGGGATGTGATGCTGCAATGCATCATGGGAGTCGTAGTTGACATGTAGATGTTTGTAGGAGATGAGACGAATCATTCACACCGTCTCAAGCTTTTTATTCACTGTAAATCATTTTTCTCGCCTCCCTCGCGGCCTCCTGGAGGGTCCCGTCCCGCAGGTTGAGCCCCCCCCCCCCCCCCCCCCCAGCAGGTAGAGGACGTGTGGAGTGTGAGAACGTCTGTGTGAGACTCTCTCAGTCAGTTTAAGGTGGAGCAGCAGCGTCTTTAAAGATCTGCTGCTGTTTGTAGTCGTGATGATGGAGACGGGACCGGCTCTGAATCCTGATGTGAGAATATTCTTTTTGGAGAGGTTACAATCTCCTGTCTGCGGCGTCTCTGGTGTCTGCAGCGTGGGATTATGGGAGGACGACGTGCTGTCAATCATTTAGCGGCGTAGGTGTGATTTCCCTCTCATGCTGCAGGTCGGTTTGGGATGGAATCTCATTACTGGCCGTGTTTCAGGGTGACTGACAGCAGAATAATGTTTGGGGCCCCCAGAGGCCCCCGGCCAGCTAAATGTTAAATGTATGAATGCATCGGAGTCAATGGAGAGATGAAGTGGAGCTGCATATTTTTTCTTCCTGGGAAACAGTCAGAGAGAAAGAGAAGAGTGTGACCCTGAACGCACCATCTGCTGCTGTCTACTGCAGACACACACACACACACATGCACACACACACACATGCACACACACACATGCACACACACACACACATCTTCTTTCTAACATGTAATCACCTCTCAGACACTTTAAGTGTTTATTTAACAGTATTAATAAAAACATTTATGAGTCTCTGATGAAGCTGTTTAGGGTCAGCAGCAGCAGCTCTGGAAGCTTCACTGAGCTGCTGTCTGAGCTCTGCACTGGTTGGACTGGTTGGACTGGTTGCACTGGTTTAACTGGTTGCACTGGTTGGACTGGTTTAACTGGTTGCACTGGTTGGACTGGTTTAACTGGTTGCACTGGTTGGACTGGTTGGACTGGTTGCACTGGTTGGACTGGTTTAACTGGTTGGACTGGTTTGGTTTAACTGGTTGCACTGGTTGGACTGGTTGCACTGGTTGGACTGGTTTAACTGGTTGGACTGGTTGGACTGGTTGGACTGGTTTAACTGGTTGGACTGGTTTAACTGGTGATGACACACAGAGCGAGGTCACATGACCATGAGACTGATAAAGACACAACCAGGATAATATCTCAGTAATATAACGATTATACTATAAACCAAATTATCAGTATTTAAATCCGTTAGTTTGAGTCACACGAAGAAAAAAGGAAATTTTGCGTGAACAAGAAACAACGGATACAAAGTCGTGACTGTTCATATAAATACAGCCTGCTCCTCCTCCTCTTCCTCACCTCCTCCTCTTCACCTCCTCCTCTCCACCTCCTCCTCTCCACCTCCTCTTCACCTCCTCCTCTTACTGCTCTCCTCCTCTTCACATCCTCCTCTTCACCTCCTCTTCTTTCTCCTCCTCTCCCCCTCCTATGCACCTCCTCTTCACTCCCTCTCCACCTCCTCTTCACTTCCTCCTCCTCCTCTTCACCTCCTCTTCACCTCCTCCTCTCTTACTGCTCTCCTCCTCCTCTTCTTCACCTCCTCCTCTCCACCTCCTCTTCACCTCCTCCTCTTACTGCTCTCCTCCTCTTCACCTCCTCCTCTTCACCTCCTCTTCTCC